>NW_019154106.1:17011425-17089587 GCF_002288905.1 Enhydra lutris kenyoni | reverse complement strand
CTCTCTGTGTGTGTCAAATAAATAAATAAAATCTTTTTTAAAAAAAATCTTTAGGGGCGCCTGGGTGGCTCAGTGGGTTGAGCCGCTGCCTTCGGCTCAGGTCATGATCTCGGAGTCCTGGGATCGAGTCCCGCATCGGGCTCTCTGCTCAGCAGGGAGCCTGCTTCCTCCTGTCTCTCTGCCTGCCTTTCTGCCTGCTTGTGATCTCTGTCAAATAAATAAATAAAATCTAGAAAAAAAAAATCTTTAAGCACCAAGCAGAATGACAGGTATGGAACATTTTCTGCCTGGGATAATTCTGACAAATGCTCACTCTGCTAATGTACAGTAGCATTTAGTGAGAGTGAACACCAGAGTACAATACAGAAGTAGCATTCTGAAGAGACTGCACAAATGCAAGGTCTTCAGCAGCTATTCTAGGATCCCAACCCCCTCTGTGTCTCCTCCCTGGAACTATCCCGTAGGCCCAGAGAGGAAGAAAGGCTAAAAGATTTCTTTTCAGCAGAAAATTGCTAGAGGGGATAATTCTCCCACATAGTCAAGACACAGCAAACCAACTTCCTGAAAACATAGTCCTCCTTCAAGGAGAAGTGCAAAATGTACTGTCGATAATTTCTTAAGACATCCATTTTTGTAATAATTACTACCACTATTATTGACTGCTAATGTTTTATATAAGCTATCTCTAAAGCCCCCTTCTACGCTTCTCCCGTTTTACAAAAACCTGGCTCCACGTGTAATTGCTTGCCCATGATCAAACAGTGAGTACATGACAAAGTTGGTGTTCGAAGCTATAAAACTACTGCTCTTCCCACTTTACCAGGTCTTTCTATATTATCACATGCCAACAGGAGAGAGTCAATAAATTCAACACGTGTATTTAGGCAGATGCTATTTTCCACATATGTCTGCTGACTCTGAGCCAACATTTTTTTTCCATTTAGCATATTTGGAGGAAACTATACAATATGCCCAGCCCTATTATAGGTAACAGGGACAGAGAGGTTAAATAAACAAAAAACAGAACAGGCCTCCAACCTCCAAGAGCTTTCAGTCTCATGAGGAGTAGTCTACAACCACAGTATACTGTAACTATACAGCTCCCATACAGAAATGTGGGAACTACCCACAAGGAAGTACAAAGTGCTATGGGTTTGAAAAATCCAGCTATCCATCCAAAAGCAAATGAAAATCTTTCACACTAGCTTCCTTACAAGTGTTCTTAGTTTCAGTTCTGCCCTGATATATAACGTCCTTCCATACAAAACACTGCCTTGAGCATACTCAACAAGTATGAACAAAAGCTTGCCAGCTCATGTCAGCATAAAGCTTCTTCTCCAAAAATAATGCTGTAATTCTTTAAAATTTTGGCAATGAGGGGAGCCTGGGCAGCTCAGATGGTTAAATGACTCTTGATCCTGTCAGCTCAGGTCTTGACTTCAGGGTCATGAGTTCAAGCCCTGTACTGGGCTCTAAGCTGGGCATGAAGCCCACTTTAAAAAAAAAAAAAAATTAAATTAAATTTTGACAATGAAAATATCCTTAACCTTTTTGGTCAAATCATGGATGTACAGAGTTAAAAGTGAGTCAAGTCGTCATTTTGAACATAATATCTTAGAAAGTTAAATTCACCTGTCCCTTGTTACAAGCTTTACTAAGAGCAGCTCTAAGACAAAAGCCCAGGTTTCTCAATTCATTGTACAGGGTTCCTTTCCACGACTGCTTCTTTCTTTTAAGTCCAGTAAAAATGAACTTAACGAAGTAAATGTTTTTCTCTTTCTCTTTTTTAAAGATTTTATTCATTAATTTGACAGAGAGAGAGAGATCACAAGTTGGCAGAGCAGCAGGCGGGTTGGGGGGGAGAGGGGGGCGGCGGGGGGAAGCAGAGGCAGGGAGAGCAGGCTTCCTGATGAGGAGAGAGCCTGATTCGGGGCTCGATCCCCCGACCCTGAGATCACGACCTGAGCCAAAGGCAGAGGCTTAACCCGCTGAGCTACCCAGGCACCCCTCTCTTTTTTTTTAAGATTTTATTTGTTTATTTGAGAGAGAGAACAGGGCAGGGGGTGTGGGCAGAGGCAGAGGGAGGAGACTCTGCAATGAGTAGGGAGCCCAATGTCGACCACACAGGGCTCAATCCAAGAACCCCAGGGTCACAACCTGAGGGGAAGACAGACACTTAATCAACTGAGTCACCCAGGCGCCCCTGGTTTTTCTCTTTTCATCAGTAATTGACACATTCATGAATACATAAACATGCGCAGTTTAAAGACTATCAAAAATAAACATGCTGAACACCATGATGCGGTACATACAGAGGTAAAGGACTGCCTATCCTTGATATGGAAGAAGCTCTTCAAGCATTTGGGGGTGAAATGTCAATATATTCTTAAAAAAAAAAAAAAAGCCATCAACATCATCATCATCATCATCTTACCAACAGCTAGCATTTTAGGGGTATCCACTATGAGCCAGGCAACTCGCATCTTATTTCTGATCCTTAGAACCACTCTGGAAAGACAGGTGTTATCACTGCACTGCATATTTGCGATACCAGGCTGACAGAAGTATCCTCAAACCCCGTGGCTACCCCAGGGGCTGAGCCAGAATTCCATCTAGAGTGTATGTTCTTTTCCCACTATTCTACACTCCTCAAGGACAGAATAACTGCACTGCACATGTGGCTGGGACACCAAGTCACTTCAATTTCTGACATAATTTCCTGACTGGCAGTTATATAATTTAGCCATCTTTTCAATCTTCAGGTTATTTTCAATAATCTTCTTTCACGATTCCTCAGTGGTCTTCCAGGTTTTCTTTCTTTTCTTGAACAAACAGATACACTTTTTCCAAATGGAATCTTGTGTGAAACCACTAAAATATAAGAGATCAAAGAAGAGCTGCTCTGGTTTAAGCAGAGTGGGAGAACCAAAGCTCTTCCTGACTCTCACAACCACTCCTTAGACACCTCCAAAGAACACACTTCGCTGGCTCAGTCAGTAAAACATAGGACTCTGGATCTCGGGATCGTGAGTTCAAGTTCCATGTTGGGCAAGAAGTCTACTTATTTTTTTGATTTATTTATTTGAAAGGGGTGTTGGGCGTGCCTGCACAAGCAGTGGGGAGGGGCTCCCAGCTGAGCGTGAAGCCTGATCATGACTGTTAGGTCATGACCTGAGTCATGATACTCAACTGACAAAGCCACCCAGGCACCCCAAACCTACTTAAAAAAAAAAAAAAAAAAAAATTTTTTTTAATTAATTAAGTTTTAAAAAGAAGTGACAGTATAAAAAAAGAAAAACACTAGGGGCGCCTGGGTGGCTCAGTGGGTTAAAGCCTCTGCCCTTGGCTCGGTTGTGATCCCAGGGTCCTGGGATCGAGCCCCATGTAGAGCTCTCTGCTCAGCAGGGAGCCTGCTTCCTCCTCTCTCTGCCTGCCTCTCTGCCTGCTTGTGATCTTTGTCTGTCAAATAAATAAAATCCTTAAGCTGAGCTGAAACCTTCTCAAAAAAAAAAAAAAAAAAAAAAAACCACTAATTTAAAACAGAAGACTCTAACTTCTCCATCACAGCTTTGCCATTCACCATGTGTATAACCTTTGGCAAGAAAAAGTTTCACTTTTTCCTGTCCTTTACAATAGAGATATCACCACCCACTTTATAGGTTTGTTAAGAATATTACAAGGAGAAACAAATACAAAATTCGCAAAAGTTGGCTCCCTGCAGAGGTAACAGTTGTTGCCAATTCAAGAAAGCTCAATAAATATACTTGGTGATATTTTTGGTAGCAGAGAAGTGAAAAAGTAAATGCTCCCATACATCAACTAAAATGAACATAATAAATCCATTAAACCTACCTGCCAAGGCAATACCCCTTCCAAGTTAGCTTCCCAGTCAATGACCCATGGAGCTCAAAACATGATTTTGATAATAGACAAGAGATCCCTTATGAGATACTTCAACGTAAACTCTAAGTGTCAGGTGAATGTGTTAATGTTCTCTAACTTTGGCATTTCCTAAGCTGAGCATTTAAACTGGCAACTTAATACTGCATTTAATGAGTATTTTTATGTTTATGTTCTACAACAGAATCTAATGTTTATTTGCCCAGCTTCTGGGCTTCTTTTTCTTCAAGCACTAAAAAACAAAAATACATTTATGTGTGTTCACCTTCACGGAAGCAATTTTAACCCAGCCCTTCCTAAATAGTCATTAAGAATCTACTACCTTGGGCGCCTGGGTGGCTCAGTGGGTTAAGCCGCTGCCTTCGGCTCAGGTCATGATCTCAGGGTCCTGGGATCGAGTCCCGCGTCGGGCTCTCTGCTCAGCAGGAAGCCTGCTTCCCTCTCTCTCTCTCTCTCTGCCTGCCTCTCTGTCTACTTGTGATCTCTCTCTGTCAAATAAATAAATAAAAAATCTTAAAAAAAAAAAAAAAAGAATCTACTACCTTAGTCTGTTACTGATACTATGTTGCCATCTCTACATGTATAAGAGGAGACCAAACCAATTTTTACAGGAAAAGACTGTAAATCCTAATCTAGACACAGCCAACAATTCTCAAATCACACACTCTATGGAAGCTGCAGATGCTGGCTTTGATCCCTATGGTTTAGGAAGAATCACAACAGTAATACATCACACAGCTATGAAAAGACTTGTTTATGATAAAGAACACATCCCTAAGCATTCAACCCGGCAGCCAATAAGATTCCGAATACTAATCTTCCATTTTACCAGGAGACCTTGAGCAATTTACCGACTCTCTACTGATTATTTCTTCATAAAGAAAATGAAAATATACTTATTACAATGCCAGAGATACCATTCTGATTAACCATCAAACAACTATGTACTGGGGTTACCGGGGACCTCAGCAAGTCACCTTTCTCATCTCCCTCATTCCTTAACAAGCCCACACCTACATCATCCTAGAAAGATAGTTACTAAGTCTTTGAAGAATGTATTTCATAACCTTCCTTGGTAGTAATCCAGTATCTTGTTGTCAGGAAGTTCTTTCTAATTTGTAATCTATATTCCTTCTGCTGCAATTAAAACACATTCCCTCTTGTTTTCCATGGAAAAAGAACATCTGCCTAATACCACCTGAACAATATCCCTTCAGGAGATTATAAAATATAGGAGGCCCATTTTAAAAGCTTCATGTAAATGCGACATGGCTTTCAATGGGTCATCTTAGACAAAGAACATGATTAGGAGTCTTAAATTCCCAGTTCCATCACCGACTTGCTCCGAAGATAGGAAGTTAAAACCATGCAGATGCTGTACCTCAATTACTCCATCAGTAGAATGCAAATAATAAAACCGGTATGTTAGGCAAATTCAGTTCCTCAAGTTAAACATAAAGGAAAGAGAGTCTCAATCCCAATCTAAGGCTAGCCAGCAACTCTCAAATCACACACTCTGTGGAAGCTGCAGATGCTGGCTTGATCTCTATGGTCTGGGAAGAATCACAATAATACGTTATCAGATAGCCCTGCAATTACACTCCTGTGTAGATACCCAAAACAACTGAAAACAGGCACTCATACATGCATGTTTATAGTAGCTCTTTTTTTTTTTTTAAGATTTTATTTATTTATTTGACAGAGAGAGAGATCACAAGTAGGCAGAGAGGCAGACAGAGAGAGAGGAAGGGAAGCAGGCTCCCCGCCGAGCAGAGAGCCCGACTCGGGGCTTGATCCCAGGACGCTGGGATCATGACCTGAGCCAAAAGCAGAGACTTTAACCCACTGAGCCACCCAGGCACCCCTACAGTAGCTCTTATTCATATCCAAAAGGTGGAAACAGTCCAAATGTTCATCAATGGATAAATGGACAGATTATTGGTATATACATACACAAAAGGTTACACACCATTATGATTCCATTTTTTTTATATATTTATTTATTTGACACAGAGAGAGAGAGAGAGAGCACAGCGGGGGAACAGCAGGCAGAGGGAGAGGGAAAAGCAGGCTTGCCAAGCAGGGAGCCCAATGTGGGGCTCGATCCCAGGCATGACCTGAGCCTCAGGCAAACACCTAACCACTGAGCCACCCAGGTGCCCCTGTGATTCCATGTATATAAAATAGCCAGAATAGGTCGATCCATAGATACAGAATGCAGATTACTCCTTTCCAGGGCTGGAGGAAGGAGGGAAATAAAAAGAAATCACATAACGGAAGAGGTTTTACTTCGAAATAATCAAAATGTTTTGGAACTAGATAGAGGTGGTGGTTTCACAACACTGTAAATGTACTAAACACGACTGAATTGTTCACTTTAAAATGGTTGATTTTGGCAGGGCACCTGGGCGGCTCAGTCGGTTAAGTGTCTAACACTTGGTTTCAGCTCAGGTCATGATCTCAGGGTGGTAAGATCGAGCCCCGTGTCCTCCTGCTCCACTGAGGAGTCTGCTTGAGATTCTCTGCCTCTCCCCTTCCTTGGCCCCTCCTCCCCCCACTTACAAGAACGAGTGTGCTCTCTAAATAAATAAATAAATAAAAATCTTTAAAAAACAATGAAAATAAATTTTAAAAATAAAATGGTTAATTTTGTGTATGTGACTTTGACCTCAATAAATTTAATTATTTTTAAAAGATTTTATTTATTTGTTTGACAGAGACACAGCAACAGAGGGAACACAAGCAAGGAGAGTAGGAGAGGGAGAAGCAGGCTTCCCCAGAGCAGGGAGCCTGATGCCAGGCCCAATTCCAGGACCCTGGGATCATGACCTGAGCTGAAGGCAGCCACTTAATGACTGAGCCACCCAGGCACCCCTATCTCAATAAATTAAAAAAAAAAAAAATGCTAGAATACTGATGGGAACAATATCCATTAAATGTTTAGCCCTTCCCAGGAAAGTCATCATATAAAATTCCAGGCAGACTGGTAGCAAAAATGTTTTCTATTATCTCTATTAGATTCTAAGCAAAGAATATGTAAATGAGAAACAAATAAAGTCTAGAATCACAGTTATACAGTATTCTATATGACAATAAGAGCCAACAAATAAGCAAATGAGTAAAAAGATAAATAACCAAGCACATCAGCTAATTAACTATAGCAACAATGGCCATAGAAAGCAACAAGAAAAAATAAAGGTAAGGAATGAATTTTAAAAGCCAGTAATACCAAAATACAAAGACGCATTAGGTAGGGAGGTAAAAACAGAGAAGCTAATGATAGCAAAGTTAAAAAGGACATACACCCTTAAATTCCAAGGCCACAAATAAAGACCAAGAGAATCTCTACTCTTGCCATTTTGCAGTTATCCTCATTCCTTAACCTCTTTCTTTCTCTTTAATCCAACCTCTTGCCAAGATACCAAGGCTAGGCTGTCAAGGAGGAAAAAAAAATGTATTGTTCCTATTGTCATATCACTTCCTTTTAAAGTATTACTTTTTATGGGGAGACACACATGTTAACTACCAAAATGTAGAGACCACCTACTTCCTCCTTTCCCACTTTTTAAATTCACTTCAGTGTGGCTTCTGGCCCTACATCCCTCCAACACTGTTCTTTTTTTTTTTTTTTTTTTTAAGATTTTTATTTATTAGAGAGATTGATCGAGAGAGAGCACAAGCCAGGGCAGAGGAAGAGGAGAGGGAAGAGCAGACTCCCCACCGAGCAGGGAGCCCTGATGCGGGACTAGATCCCAGCACCTTGGGATCACAATCCGAGCTGAAAGAAAATGCTTAACCTAACCAACTGAGCCATCCAGGCACCCCCAACACTGTTCTTGTTATGCTCATCAATGATCTTTGTGTTGCTAAATCCAAAATACACAGGCAATCACTTTCTTCTTGAACATGTTCCTCTCTCAGTTTCTGAGATTTCCTATTAAATGTCCTATTGCTTGATTAGGAACACTCTCCTGTTAGTCTACACATCCATTCCCTCTAGGTAATCTTGGCGATTCTCCTTGACTGTAAACACCACCTGTCTACCAAGAGCATCCGGATTTACCGCCAGGGCCCCTTCCAGCATCACTCAAAGGCTCCTTGCTTGATGTCTCCACTTGTATGTTCTCAACAGACAACTCACATTCAACATGACTAAAGTTGAGGTCTTCACTCTACTTTCCAACTCTAGTCAAAATCTGCTCCTTCTCAAATGTTTCCATCCCAGAAATGGCAACTTCATCTACCCAGAGGCTCATGCCATAAATTTGGGAATCATACTAGACTTTTCCCTCCTCCCACATACCCAATCCATCATTAAGTCTTGCCTGTCCTAATTCTAAAATATCTATTGCATCTTTAAAAACAATAATAATAATAATAATAATAATGTCTATTGACTCTTTCTACTTCCTTCCATCTCTATTTTCTAGAGCCTAATCCAAGTCATGATCATCTTTTGCCTGGACCACAAGTAAGACATCTTTTTTTTCTTTTTCTTTTTTTTTTTTTTATAAGTAAGACATCTTAACTATCATACTTCTCCCAATTCTCTTCCAAATTTTCCACAATTTCCAAAATTTTTTCCACAAATTTCTAATATTTTCCACAATGTACCCAGAGCAATTTTAAAAATCATGTACTGGGTCATAACACTCATGCTTAAAATCTTCCAAGGCTTCCAGTTTTACTTAGGAAAAAAATCCAAAATCCTTAACACAGTTGTCCCTATGTCTCTATCCTCATCCTAATGCCCATCTTCTTCCTTCCCCACTGCTCACTGTATTCCAGCCACACCAGTCTTCTTTCAGCTTCTCAAATGGGCCGAGTTCCTTCCCACCTTAAGGCTTTCATACATGTGTATTCCCTTTACCTTCCCCTTTCATCCTTCTAGTCTCTGCTTAAATATCACTTCTTCAGAGAAACCCTCCCCAAAGCTCCAATATAATTCAAGCTCCTCTACTATGATCTCTTTTTTACTTTTCCATCATAGGACTTGATACACTTTGCAATTACACAATTATTGATGTATTTTTTGTTTATGGTCTCTCTCCCCTTTGGACTACAATCTCTGTAAGGGCATGGACAGTGTCTATTTTTTTTTAAGATGTTATTTATTTATTTGACAGAGATCACATGTAGGCAGAGAGGCAGGCAGAGAGAGAGAGGGGGAAGCAGGCTCCCCGCTGAGCAGGGAGCCTGATGTGGGGCTCGATCCCAGGACCCTGAGATCATGACCTGAGCTGAAGGCAGAGGCTTAACCCACTGAGCCACCCAGGCGCCCCAACAGTGTCTATTTTTATCACACTAGTCTTCATAAAGTGGTAGTAGTTTAGAGAGTTTAGAATTGTTTAAACTAGTTTAGAATCAGTATAATTTAGGGATTAAGAGCAAAAGACTATGGAGCCAGACTGCTTGGATTCCAATCCTGGTGCTGCCACTAACTACCTGGAAGACCTTGGGCAAACTGCTTAACCTACCTGTGCCACATCTCCAAATCTATGAAATGGGGATAATAAAAGTACCTACACCACAAAACTATTGGAAGAATAAAAAGAATCAATGATAAAGCACGTGGTATGGTACCTGGCACAAAGCACTTCAATAAGCACTGGTTCTGATCAGCTCTGATTATGATATCCATAACACTTAACACAGTGGTGGACATTCAATAAACATTTACTGAATGAATGAATGAATGAATGAATAAAACAAGACTCCACTATAATCATTAAATAGGTTTTTAAAATGACAGAGCAGGAATATTACAGAGACATCAGAGAGGAAAACAAAAATAGTTAAGACAAAGACTGAAGCCACCCACAACTTAAAATGGCATGAAGGGACAGGAGTAATAAAAAAGCTAACTCCACTGGATTCCCAGTCTTCCCCACTATATGTAACATATATTGCCTCTTCCAGAAGTTTACCTAACGTGATTGGGTAGCTTTGATTTTTCCCTAAATATCACTTTTTTCTGTGCCTTAAGCCAACTTCTTCCAAATACTTCAAGCACTAATCACAGTTCAAATAGATGGTAAAATTTAGATGCTAAAAATTTTCTACCTGTTTTGCAAAGAAATGTTCTTCTATTCCTAAAATAGTCTGGCCTGTTTTACCACACATATTACAGAATCCTCAAAATCTTGCCATTTCTCTTCTATTTGGAATTCTTTCAGACACTGTTGCTTTCTAGGTTTCTCTTTCCCAGTAAAGATGCATCCTCTAATTTGAAGCACACTTCAAATTAAAGGAAGGACAAATATGCTGTTTTAAATTCTTATTCCCTTTTCAAATTTTTTTCAAAAGATACTAAACTTCAATCTAAGCATCACTATTATTTGTTCTTGTTTGGGGGAACATATAATTTTATCATGCTACAATAATAATATTGAAAATGACAACAGCTGTCATATATAGCGCTATCTGCTGTTCTAAATGCTTTACATATATTAATTCATTCAGTTCTCACAACCGTATGGTATTCTACACATGAGGAAAGGCACAGAGAGGTTAAGTAACTTGCCCAAGTTGCAGAGCTAGTAAATAGTGCCCCCGGGATTTGGACTCAGACTGCCTGACTCTAAGAATCAGTGCCACTAGACTGTTATTCAAGAGTCTGGAAAGACATGTTTTTCTACCCTGTTTTCACTGGTCAGCTAGACTGAACTACTCCAATTCTCTCCCCAAATCAACAGGCATATTAATCCTGTGCAACTCAGCAAAATCTCAAATGTTTCATGTCCTAAACATACACACCTAAAACAAAGCAATTTTAGTTCATGGGAGAGTGAATAAATATCCTGGGAAGCAGAAATAAATAAATGATGAAATCATGAAATGTGAAATTTGCCTCAGTTAATTCTACAGATAGAAATATAATTCCAATAAGCAACAGTAAAAAAAAAAAAAAAAAAACCCACTACAAAATACTTGTAATATCTTGGAAGAAAGGTACCAAACAAGACTGTATTATTGTATTGTATATATTGTATTATACATTGTATTATTGTTTACATATACTCAGCAGTAGCCTACACATTCCCTCTCTCAATTTCAAGACAATCTTTCTAGGTTTTTCCCCTCATATAAGGCTTAGAACTTCAGCTTAGTCCCTGCTACAAATAAACCTGAAGGCATGTATCCAGTGTTCAAATTCATTGAACTCAACTTCCAAAGAACAATTATTTTGGAAAAAACTAATAAATGAGAACCAATTAAACTCAGATCACATTAGAAGCAAAAAAACTCATTAGCCGAGCATGCTGGACATTTCTAAGCCACAGTCATCCTTTATTACACCAAATCCAGTGTCACAGGACGAGAAGTAACAAATATTGCCAGTAGCTATCTTAAATGAAGACTTCCATTTTGACGGCACCAAGAGAACCTTAATTTACTGAATCATGACCTGTTGTGATTACAACTTTTTGAGGGCATTAAGGATGCCATAACCAAAGAATCTAATCCCTGTGAACACCCAGTGCCCTCCTCACTCCTCATCTCTCTGTCAGCCCCCATTTGTTTCTTTCAGAGCACAGCCTAAATTTCAATCATTTAGCAGGTACCTGGTCAACTCTGCTCCCCACTGGAATACACTTGGTAAGAGCAAGGACACTCATGTCTACCTTTGTATCCCAGCATCTAATGAGCATTCAATAAATATTTGCTGATGAACAAAAGTCTGAAAAGGTAAGGGTTGAAAAAGAGTCACAATCTGGGTGCCTGGGTGGCTCAGTCGATTAAGTATCTGCCTTCAGCCCAGGTCATGATCCCAGGGTCCTGGGATCGAGCCCCACATTGGGCTCCCTGCTCAGTGGGGAGTCTGCATCTCCATCTGCTGCTTCCTCTGCTTGTGCTCTCTCTCTCTCAGATAAATAAATAAAATCTTTAAACAAACAAACAAAATAAAAAAAAAAAAAGAAAGAAAAGAAAAAGTCACAGTCAAGAAATAATTCCCACAGGTCTGTGAGGAACATAGTATCTTAGGAAACAACATAAGAACAGTACTCATTGAAGAAATGAACAAGTTTGGGTGGAGAAGTAGAGATTATCAACCCCAAGAAGAGACAGAGAACAAAATGGAAAAGATACTAATCTACAGATGCACAAGCAAGACTAACTGGAAGAGAGGGGGTAAATATTCTCAGGCTCACCTCCTAAACATGCGGCACCTAAAACTTGTCTTTCACTAGCACTTCCAGGCGCTCATGCCTTTCCACCTGCATGTTAGTAAGCTCCTCCCATGCTGCTTTAACGTTTGACACCTCTATCCTCCATGACTATCAGGCAGAATGCTGACAGTCCAAGAACCTAGATGACATCTACTTGTTGTTGCTGTAAGACAGCACAGCAGTTAACATGGGAACAGCACTTTATCTTTTTTAAAGCAGCTTCATGTACTTTTTCTCAACAGAAGTATTAGGACAGAAGTATATTCTTTCCCATTCTTTAAATACAGATTCAAAAAAGACTCAAAGCTTTGGATTTAAATACCAGCTCTGCTACATACTTGCTGTGTGATCTTGGTCAAATTATTTACATTCTCTGAGTTCAGTATCCACTGGGAAAATAATATCCACCTTAAAGACCTGCTACGAGTATTGAATGAGATAATACATGTAAAGAACATGACACGGCAAATGCCCAATAAAGGGCAGTAACCTTCCCTATGGCCTCCTTAAATAATTTGAACAGGATTTCTCGGCTAAGGAAGCTCATGAGCCTAGGACTTAAACCCAGGTCTCCTGATTCCTTAATCTGTTTTCTTCTTATCACATCACTCTGGCAGACTGCCATACTACTGGACACATAAATACATTCTGACAATAACTGATTAACAAAATCTTTATCTGTCAATAACTAATTTTAGCTTTGCAAAAAGGGAAAAAATAGACCTAATTAATTAGGGGGAAGAAGGGGTTTGAAAATATAAAATATAAATTATCCCCAAACCACAGGACAGGTTGTATCATAGTAATTCTGTACAAACAGAAATTATGACAAGAAACAGAAAGTTCTCTCTGGGGTTATGAAAAACAATTAGAGAAAGAAACAAGAATGACTATGATCAAAGGAACGTAAGGGTTTTGTGTTTTGTTCTGTTTTGTTTTGTTTTTTTGGTAAGCCAAACCACTGGACAAAAAGATCTGCATCCCATTCCAAGATAACTCTATCAAGGCCGAGACACATCTTTAAAAAAAGAGAGCTCGGGTGCCTGGATGACTAAGTCAGTTTAAGCAACCAACTCTTGGTTTCGGCTCAGGTCATGGTCTCAGGGTTGTGAGTTCAAGCCCCATGTGGTAGGGCTCCACACTCAGTGGGGAGTCAGCTTGAGATTTTCTTCCTCTCCCTCTGACCCCCTCCTCCGTGAGTGTGCGCTCTCTCAAATAAATACATAAATCTTTAAACATAAATTTTTAAAAATTTAAAAATGGATACCTGGATGGCTTAATCTGTTAAGCATCTGCCTTAGGCTCAGGTCATGATCCCAGGGTCCTGGGACAGAGCCCCACATCAGGCTCCTTGGTCAGCAGGGAGCCTGCCCCTCCCTCTGCCTGCTGCTCCCCCCTGCTTGTGTGCGCCCCCGCTCGCTCTCTCTGACAAATAAATAAATAAATAAATAAAATCTTTTAAAAATTTGTTTAAAAAATTAGGGACGCCTGGGTGGCTCAGTTGGTTAAGCGGCTGCCTTCGGCTCAGGTCATGATCCCAGTGTCCTGGGATCGAGTCCCATATCGGGCTCCTTGCTCGGCAGGGAGCCTGCTTCTCCCTCTGTCTCTGCCTGCCTCTCTGCCTACTTGTGATCTCTCTCTCTCTCTCTCTCTGACAAATAAATAAATAAAATCTTAAAAAAAAAAAAAAGAACTCTATAAAAAAAAATTTGTTTAAAAAATTAAAAAATAGAGACCTCAGTCTGCTAACAATAAAACTTTTTTTCCAATTCCTCTCGGGGCAGGATAAACAGGACTAGTGAGATAAGATGTCAACAAAAACTATCAACATTCATGAAGACCCTTTAAGATCATAAATGTTTGGATTCAGTATTAATAAAGAGCAGAAAGGGGCATGATCAAAAAATAAAAGTTTTGGGGCACCTGGCTAGCTCAGCCAGTAGAACATGCAATTCTTGATCTCAGGATCATGAATTCAAGCCCCACATTGGAAGTGGAGCTTACTTTAAAAAAAAGAAAAGAATAAAAGTTTCATAAGTTTCCTAACACGTGTTGAAAATATTTTGAGAATTATACAGTATAGGGGCACCTGGGTGGCTCAGTGGGTTAAAGCCTCTTCCTCGGGTAACGATCCCAGGGTTCTGGGATTGAGCCCGGCATCGGGCTCAGCGGGGAGCCTGCTTCCCCCTCTCTCTCTGCCTGCCTCTCTGCCTGCTTGTGATCTCTGTCTGTCAAATAAATAAATAAAGTCTTTAAAAAAAAAAAAGAATTATACAGTATAAGAAGAAGTTATTACAGTTAATAAAAATAACCAATTGTTTTCAAATGACATATATAACTAATCTTTTCCAAGAGACAGACAAAACTTCCAGGAATAAGTTCTAGAAGATATTCAAAGAAGTTCACATCTTTCATAATCCCCAAGAACTTTCTCACTAAAAGAGAAGACAGAACAATTAAATCATATTCTGAACCCGTAAATTTCTGAAAAGAAATACCAGAAGAGAGCCTCATCTGACACTGACAGAATAGCACAAGATTTAACCAAAAAAGGTAAATAGTGGAGTGAATTTCTCTCATAAAACAGGACAGAAGCTGATCAGAAGCTCTATCCCTCTAACTCTACCACCAGCACCACAACCAAATTTCTTGTCTTCTTCAATCCAGCTTAAACCTCTGCTAATTATTTCCTACAGAAACATAACAAAATGTTCCTAACATTTTTTTGTGACACTCATAGAAACTCCATCTATTATTTAGCATTAATTAGGAGCTGCTGCAATACGACGCTAACTATAAATTCTATGCAGAATCAATCCCCAGGAGATAATGTCACTTCCTTCTCTAAATTCTTTCTTCTGTTATAAATTTCTCTCCTACCACAAAAACTTTTCCAGAGAGCACACATTCTTAGCCTAACTTCCCAATGTAGACTCGCCACAGTCTGGTGGCTCTTCATTAAACCCTTTCTGGAAGTACCGAGATCCTGATATCTAGGAAATCACTCATAATCAAGGGCCCTACATTTAAATATTGCTGACCTCAAAAAAAAAAAAAAAAATTAGAGGAACAATAATCTTTCCAAAACTCATCAGAATTCTAAAACTGTTTTTAAAAAAAATAGACTTGTATAGTTTCCACCTAAGAACTAGAAATTTAGTCTATTTTCTCTTAAAACCACTGTCCTACTGATTCTACATACTATGCAAATACTTATTCAACCTAGAATGACCTCTAGTCTGAATATTTCTTTTTTCAACAAAGAAGCTACACAAATTAGGATGGAGACACTGAATCCAATGAAAATAAAATGAATAAGAACACTTAGTCCCTCCCCCCCCCCCAAAAAAATGGAGCTGCCGGAATTTTAACTTTCTATTTAAATATATCAATATTTGAATGATTCTTACACACAACCTGTTTAACTCTAGTATATGCATAACTAAACCACTAGTCAAATAAAACTGTTCCAAAGGCAACTCCTTGGGTTTCTTCTGGATTCTTCCTAGAAAGCAAACTCTCAAGACAAATATCTGATTTCAAAATCTTGACCATCCTGTCGGACATTAACCACTTAACACCATAGTTGGAAGACTTTCACTGAGAATAAGCTGAGGGGAAGAAGAAATAAGTATCAACCAGAAAGCAAACTGGACAGCAAACGAAATTTTCTATCAAGAAACAAAACTGTCATTGCTATTCTCACGAAAATGATGCAGACTTTGACAAGCAAAACCAGCATGCTCTCTTCACTTATGAAGTACCAGTGACAGAATCTCATTATCTAGGTAGGAAGGATCACAAACGATAAGTCACTGTGTGCATAAAGGGATAGGTAAACAGAAAAACAACAACAACAACAACAACAACAACAAAAAAACCGAACTTGTAAATGACAAAAAGCAGACTTAAGGTGCATTTAAAGATCTGCTGGGGACATGGGGAAAAGTCAAGTACCAGAGCTCAGTCTCAGTTTCCCTACTCCAAAAAAGCAAGAACATGACACTTCGCTCCGAGTAACCAGGGGGCCATGTTGCACTTGCCTCCACCTATTCAAAGGTCCCTTCAAAGGCCGGACTCAGACGGGGTCCCCAGCGCAATTGAGTCATGACACCCGGAGCCTTGGGGGTGGGAAGGCGGGAGGAGAAACGGAGGGTCAAAGCGCGTAAAGCTCTATCTGTTCCTGGAAAGCGATTTTCCCCCCACACCAGGGGTGCCAACACCCGCCCAAGACCCAACACCCCCTCCCTACCGAACCGCGCAGAGCAGCCCCAGCATCTCTCCCTCCTTCAGGTCTCTCCCTCAGTTCTCCGCCGCCTCTCCGACCGCGCCCCCGAACGCAAACGGGTAGCTCCTCCTCCGGCCGTGTCTCTGCGGCCGACCCGCCCGCCCACCCGCCGGCGCCAAGGTCTTCTCAACCCGCCGGCTGAAGGATGCCGGGCCGGGCCTCCCAGGCTCCTCCTGGGCCTACCTGCAAGACGGGCGGGGGCTCCGTCTGCAGCCCAGCGAGGGAACTCAGCCACCGACAGGAAAAAGAGGCAGGCAGGAAGCAAGGGGTCCGCTCTACCGACCAGCGGGAGAGAGCAGCCTGAGCGAGGGGCCTCGCGGTTAAGTCAGCCTTCGACCCGGCGCCGCCACCGCTCAGGAGACATCAAGCAAGAAGACGGCGCAAAAGATCACCGAATACACGAACGCCCCAGACATCATAGGAAGAGTGCCCAAGCAGTCGTTCAAGGAAGTCCAGTCGAGCGCCGAAAAACAGCCCAGCTCCAACTCAAGGTCCGACTCCTGTCTAAGGCATGAATAAACAAACCCAGATCATAAGCCATGGAGTAAAGTAGCCGGTGCTTCTGCCATTTTCTGTGTTGGTTGCCCACTAAATTGTTTAGAGCACCGAAGTTTTTCCTGGCTGTTGAAGATCAAGTCATAGCACAATAATACTTGGCAGTTCAGCGACTACGTTATGGACTCCTAACTGAGCAAGTGTGACTTAGTTTCCTCATGGACAGTGAGGTAAAATAAATATACATGTATATGACAGAGGCAGAAAGAGATAGTGAGAGAGAATCCAGACTGAGAAACAAAGTGAGTAATCGCTGTTAAAGTTCCACTTGGGCAAAGCATAGCAAAGAGTAGCTGGGAAAATTTCAGGGGTTTGTAGGCAGAACTTAAGGCAGGAAAAAAAAAATACACACATGCTTTTTAATTTTATTCCAAAGGCCTGGGACCACAGGTGTGCTTTTTACTTAATGATAAAAATTTGGGGGGCGCCTGGGTGGCTCAGTGGGTTAAAACCTCTGCCTTCCGCTCAGGTCATGATCCCAGGGTTCTGGGATCCAGCCCCGCATGGGACTCTTTGCTCTGCAGGGAGCCTGCTTCCTTCTCTCTCTGCCTGCCTCTCTGCCTACTTGTGATCTCTCTCTGTCAAATAAATAAATAAAATATTGAAAAAAAAATCTTCTTGGGTCAGAACCTGACAAAGTTGACATTTTCATCCTCACCCCCCTTCTGAAGGCTCTTAGTAGACAAACTAATATGCTCAGCACAAATGTGGATTAATCCATGCATCCTAGGTCAATTCAATAAATCACGTAGATAACTCCTTTTATGGATTACCAAGTGTGGGCAACAATACAACCCACCCTACCCCCTCCTAAGGAGGGAGAGAGGAGACTTCGACAGTAAAGGTGCAAAAAAGAAGGTAGTCCCAGCCCTTAAGGAGCACATAATCTAATCAAAGTGAAAGACCTCATCTTTGGGGCACCTGGGTGACTCAGTCAGTTAAGCACCTGCCTTTGGCTCAGGTCATGATCCCAGGGTCCTATGATAGAGCCCAGGGATAGAGCCCCAAAACGGGTTCCCTGCTCAGCGGGAGCTTGCTTCTCCCTCTCCGTCTGCTGCTCCCATGCTTGTGCTCTCTCACTCTCTTTCTCTCTCTCTCTCTGTCAAATAAATAAAATCTTTTTAAAAAATCACATCTTGACAACGTTAGCTTTACTTACAATTTATTATAATTTTTTAAAAATCGCCTTCTTGGGGCGCCTGGGTGGCTCAGTGGGTTAAAGCCTCTGCCTTCGGCTCAGGTCATGATCCCAGGGTCCTGGGATCGAGCCCCGCATCAGGCTCTCTGCTCAGCGGGGAGCCTGCTTCCCCCTCTCTCTCTCTCTGCCTGCCTCTCTGCCTACTCGTGATCCCTCTCTCTCTGTCAAATAAATAAAATCTTTAAAAAAAAAAATCGCCTTAAGTCTGTAACAATATCTAGGGACAACTCATACATATAATACAGGATAAAACCAACAACCATAATATGAGGACAAAACAATGCGCTTTTGTCGTCTACTGCCATTTGAAGGGAATTAAAAATGAGTAAACATTATAGAAAATTTACAAAAGTTTTAAAAAAGAATTTAATAACCTGCTTCCAAAACACAAAGTTTTAATTTGTTCTTGTTCCCATTGAAAATATCCTATGTAATGTTTTAAAGTTTAAGCAGAGATACAACATTGTTATTATTTTGCATTACATCATTTCCCTATTAAATCTTTAACAGTTATTTTTAACAACTGCACAATATTCCATTGAGAGGATATACTGACCTTGCTTCCCATTGTTGCATATGCATGTTGCTTCCAAACATTTTCTGTGTAATAGGTATTGCTACTTTTGGAAAGAGGCAGGTGTAACCTTTTTATTGATGATTAAGACCTATTGCACATAAAAAGAATAAGGAAGGAAGCAAGGTCGAGATTTATTTCTCTGTCACATAAAAGAAATCCAGAAATGCACAGCCTAGGATAAGGTGTGGCCATTTGTTGTCGGGGACCAGGCTTCCATCTTGTTGCTCTAACATCTTCACCAAGTGGCTTTCATCTCAGGTCCAAGACAGCTGTACAAGCTCTAGCCACCAGGTCAACATTCCAACCAGCAGGAAGCTGAAAGGAGAAAGGCATGTCTCCCACCATAAAGGCGTATCTTGAAAATAGCACAGGACATTCCCACTTATATTCCACTGGCCAGAATTTAGTCACATAGCCACACCTAACTGGGAATTAGTGTTTATCCTGGGCAGTTCGCAAAGTCAGGGGCCAAAGAATACTAAGTGCCGACTAAATAAGTAGTCTCTGCCACATTCCTGAAGCCAGATGAGAAGCAGCAAATAGACTTTCCTTTGCTGTCACCCGGGGCTGAGTTTCTATTCCCAGAATACATGTTTTAGAGAAGCTTCCTTCTTAGAAAGGCTTGTGGGGCATAAGGATCTGAAGCTACAGCCCTAATTCAAACTTGACCCAAATAACATCATTTTGAAAGCTTGATTTCAGTGAGAAAAACTAAAGAAACTAATTTCAAGGCTACAAGAAATTTTCAGTCTTTCAAAACTCAGAGACTTTAATTTTGGGAAAAAACACTGGAAGTTTATGTAAATATAAATCAGGGGTGCCTGGGTGGCTCAGTGGGTTAAGTGTCTGCCTTTGCCCCTGGCCTTGGCTCCATGGTCCTGGGATCAAGCCCTGCCCTGGGCTCCCTACTCAGCGGGGAGCCTGCTTCTCCCTCTTCCTCTGCCATTCCCCCTGCTTGTGCTCATGTGCTCTGTCAAATAAATGGATAAAATCTTTAAAAAAATATCTAAGATCATCACCTAAAAATGGAGATATTTGAGAAGCTGAGGCTTAACTGCTCTGTGAAACCATGGGAAAGATGGCTTATTCTGCAGGCAGAGTTGCATCTCTATAGATAGATTTCTCTAGAGAACTGTTTCTTTACAAGTGTGGATTTAAGCTTCAGTGTGACAGTAAACTACTGCTTGCTCTTATGGGAGTCAATTTGGACAGAACAGTAGATTACAAGAGATCAGGAATTGAAATCCTCAAACCTACAGGAATCTCCTCACACTGGAGAAAGACTTAGAAAGAAACCAGGTGGGCAGAGTAAAGATCATACTGAGTTATATCACTGATGCTTACATATTGGTGTTACAATTCAACAATTAATTCTTTTAAATTTTTATTTATTTATTTATTTGAGAGAGAGAGAGAGAGAGCACGAGCAAGGAGAGGGACAAGCTAAGAAACAAGGTCTCTATTTTGTATGGTTTGAAATTGGTACACTGGCAATGACCCAATATTGTGGTTTTCTCTTAATATATCCTGGGACTTTGCTGTCTTGAAACATCTAAACATCAAACCTGATGTGGGGCTCGATCCCAGGACTCTGGGATCACGACCTGAGCCCAAGGCTTAATCAACTGAGCCCACCCAGGCGCCCCCTAAGAATTCATTCTTTTTTTTCTCAACAATTCATTCTTATATTGATTACTGATTATTGTATTCTGATTGGATTCCCCTGGGGGAGCCACCCCCTTGAAGGTAGGATGATGCTTCCCCTGAAGTAGGGTGACCATCTGTCCCAGTTTGCTGAGGACTTGGGGTTTCCCAGGACAAAGAACTTTCAATGCTAACACTGCAATAGCTCTGGGCAAACCAGGACAGCTGGTCCCCCTAAGAATGGACTTAGCCACTGCCAATCACATGGGAGGAACTTGTAAAGACTAAGCCAGGAAAAGAGGATTGGGACATGTAGACATGGGGGAATTGCCTGGGATAAAGAGTGAAAGGAGAGAAAAGGAGAGAAGGGGAGAAAATTTTTCCTTATATTGGCTCTGGGCTCTAAACAACATCTACTACACTCTACTTGGTAGAAATTGGCCCTGAACTCTGTAGCAGCACCGTGAGTCATCGTATTAGGAATTCTAGGAAGAGGAATTGGGCCTTGAGCAGCCAAATGATGAACCAGTTGTAGGTTTTGCTGTTCCAGTTCTGTTCTGTTCTTTTGTAGCCTGATCTCATGGTACTGTGGGTTAATGTGCACACTTTGGGTTGGATGGTAAAGTAGAAGCAAGGTAAAGATACAGAAGCAGCACAGGGAAGGGGAGAGATTCCAAAACAGCAGGTAATCATTCACAGTAGAATTACAGAAGATGCTTCCTTCTTTGGAATTATTTATACAGGGTAAATATTCAGTGGTACAATGGGATTGAAATGTAGGAACATGTTAAGACTCTAGAACGACAAAGAAATCAGCCCTTTCATAAAGACAGCCCTCTATATTAAGGTCTCAAGAGAATGATAGATCCTTAATGATTTGTGGGCAAACATGGAGATTCCTTTCAAATGGACTTTGTTTGTTTAATGTGCTAACTTATGATTTCAAGGTCTAATTTCCTTGCTCCTTTTTAGTATCCAGAGATCTCATCACTCTTATTGGACTATCACAAAGGGGGTTTAGAGTGTAGTCATTAAAAAAAAAAAAAGCCTGTGAATTTGATGTGTTAGGGAACTGAAGTTGAAATATTCCCAGCATTCAGCTAGTACTTTCCCTTCTTTCCTGCATTGCCATTCTTAGAGTCATCTAACTCTTACTTTTGTTATCTCTTATTCTCACCACTTTGTAAAATTTGGGCTGAACCTAGAAAGCAATTCAGGTCCTGAGGACATGTGCCTGCACAACGATTAAGTTTCCTTGATTTCTTATTTTCTCGTCCTCCTCCTAACTTCCCCCTCTAATGCCAGGGACAGCGACTGCCAAGCTCAGTCGCTGAGTTGTTTTCAATTTATCATTTCAGGTCAGGATACAATCACAATAGGTCTGTTATCTGTCTAGCTTCTATTTTACTCCTCTCCCCACCACCTCCTGTATGTCTTCACTATATGACCCCATTAGTCTAAACTTAGATTAATTTGCTATATATCCTTTATAGTCCAAGGGTCAGGAAAGGAGCTCCATCTATGTTCAGTTCATTTTAAACTAAGAATGTGTTTAAGATTTCTATTTCGTATAATTTGAAATTGGTAAACCAGTGATGACCCAATATTGTGGTTTTTCTCTTAGTATATTCTGGGACTTTGCTGTCTTGAAACATCCAAGGGCAAATCTGGAAAACTCCTATGCTGACCAGATGGCATCATCTCTGGGAAGATGAAGCTTACATAAGACAGACATAATCCTTGATTCTTTCCCAAAACTGTAGCAGGGAGATACTAAAAATCCACAATAAGGACCTCAAGAGAAGACTTTACAGGCGCTTATAAAAAGCCCTTAGGAGCAAACCCTTGGTAATTTGAAAGTACAGACCCTGATCCCACCCCTCAATCGTTTTGGGGAAATGGTAACTAAGGACTGAAAAAATCCTGGCCTGTAAAAATTCATGCTGAAAGATTAAAGAAATAGATTTGAACAGTGATTCTGTGGAATTATTAGAAAATAAAATACTCCCAGAGAAAAACACTGCCAGCCAATATTCAGTGGGTTCAGCACTCAGAAATTATCTTTGGTGTGCAAATAACAGACTTGAAATTGCTTTTGAAATCTCTCCAAGACTGTCCCTCCCACTCAGGCTTCATGTTACCATCTAGTGAGTTGAGTTGTGAAAAACCCCAATTTTCCTTTAAGGTAGTTTTTTTTTTTTTTAAGGCTAAAATGCCAGGCATTTTCAAAGCTCACACTCCACCTTGCATGATATGTGGATGGCAGTCACCCTTTCCTCATTCGATATGCACAAAAGAACCAAAACTCTGTAGGGAAAAATACCCATCTCAGGAAACCTGGAAAGACTTAAAGTTAAAATATTGCCTCATGACCAAGCAAGCTTGGTCACAGGTCAGATTTTACAAAGGAAAAATACTGTAACAGGGCACCTCTGTTGCACAGTGAGTAGAATTAACGTTCCCAGGCACCTCTCTATGGTCCATTCTCATCTCCATGACGTCATTGTACATGCCGAGCTCAACCTCCTGCCAAATGGACCCACTCTTTATAGAGTAGGATGATGACGGGAAATAGCATTTGGAGTAGAAATAAACAGCAGATAATAACCCATAATTGTTTTTAATCGTGGGGATGAGTCACCCTCAATTTATTTCCAAATTTCTTCTGTCATCAGCTGTTCATTTCTTTACTTTGAAAATCACCAGATTAACACTGCCAAAGGCAGGTAGGAAATGATCCAAGAGGACAATTCTGAAGTATCACATGGTGAGCTGATGATAAACTGGGAACAAGGGGTGCCTGGGTGGCTCAGTTGTTAAGCGTCTGCCTTTGGCTTGGGTCGTGATCCCAGGGTCCTGGGATGGAGCCCTGCATTGGGTTCCCTGTTCGGCGGGAAGCCTGCTTCTTCCTCTCCCACTCCCCTGGCTTGTGTTCCCTCTCTCGCTCTCTCTGTGTCAAATAAATAAATAAATCTTTTTTAAAAAAAGAAAAAGAAAAAAAGAAACTGGGAGCAAGACAATCCTCAGGAAAGTCTCTTTTTTGTCCCAGCAAAGGCACCAAAGTGTGAACCTAATTCACACATTTGTCATTCCAATCAGGTTATTTTTATATCAGTGTAATTTTAGAATAAGACTTGATGGAGGATTATTTATTTTCTGGGAAATTCTACCCATCACTTTGCACACAAGATATTCAAGTAGGTCTAGCACCAAAATTCATTTCACACCAAGAAATTATGTCTTTTTTACTGCTTTCACAATGCCTTCTTTATTCCCTAAATCTTCCTTCTACTCAAGGAATTTCAAAACAGAATGGCCACACAGACATTCTAACATCATGGGCATAAGAAATGTGATCTGTTTAGATGTGAGCTGTCAAAACCTGGGTGAGTCTTCTCTGCCCATCAATCTATTGGGCTTTAGATCTGTGAAGTGTAAGCTTGCTATTTTATCTACATTTGACTTGTCTTCTTTAAGCTGATAGGGTTCTTAAACCAATTTAGCCTCTAACTCCTTCTCTGGTTTGGAAAGAGGACATTGGAGTCCAGATGTTTTCCCTAGAAACCAGGTCCAAGTCACAGTCCAACTACTGCAGAAAGACTAGAGATGGAGGCTTCACCTAACATCCTCTTAAAACACAAAGCTGGAAAACTCAAGATTAGTAGCCGCTTACTTTCGTCAGAAGGCCATTCCCTAACTTAAATTTGCTCTTTACACTTGCCTCAGATGATGCCTATACAGGCAGCAAAGTAGTAAAACTAAAATCCCACCCAGTAACTTAGGGCAAACGAATATTGTTTTCATTTGAAATCTCTAGACAATTAAATAAAAAAAATTCTGGCTGACTGCCATTTTCCCCTTTGCTTTGATTTTGTAGGCAAAATCATGAATGTCTGCTGCTAGTGAATTTTCAATCACTCAGCCTGGAGTTGAGTGGGTAGTAGGGAACTACTGGCTTGGTTTTGGTTTAGCTAATGTATTTGCAAATGAATCAGGATATTCTGGCATAGCCATAACCCTTCTAAAACACAAAGATTAAATGTCAATTTGTGACAAGTGTCCACATACGCAATCATGCTAGATGATGGAACTCTGCAGGGGGTGGTGAGGCAGAAAGTTTGTCACAACTCCTTCTGGGAAATTCCCCTCCCCTCCACCTCTCACATTAGCTAAAATGAGTGAGCATCAGCTCCTGACGGATTCGATCAGCCTCCAGGTCCAAGGACTCCAGGTGTTCATACTCTTCTTCAGGAGGCTGTTCCATGGGTCCTGTCATTGGAGAGGACCAAACATCCATCCCATGCTCCAGGGAGATGTTGTGGAGGACACAACAAGCCAAGATAATGTGGCTGGACTTCTCTGGTGAGTACTGCAGCGCTCCCTTGGATCCATCCAGGCAGCGAAATCGGGAGCAGAGGGTTCGGAAAGTCTTCTCAATCACACTGTGAGTTGCAGAATGGGCCATATTATAGCGATATTCGGCTGGGGTTTCAGGAATGTGAAGGGGGGTCATGAGCCAAGAACGCAGAGAGAAGGAACTGTCACCTGTGAGGGAAGGTCCAAAGAAATCATAAATCATTCTAACTGGAGTACAAACAGAAATGAAAATCCAGGAATATATACACAGAATGGATAAGAAAATGCAAAAGACTC
This sequence comes from Enhydra lutris kenyoni, assembly GCF_002288905.1. Classification (NCBI taxonomy): domain Eukaryota; kingdom Metazoa; phylum Chordata; class Mammalia; order Carnivora; family Mustelidae; genus Enhydra; species Enhydra lutris. The sequence continues at coordinate 17,064,601 of NW_019154106.1, read as the reverse complement.
TGGAGCCACTGTGCCCCAGAAAAACGAAGAGGGAAATGTTATGGTAAAAAGAAGGCATGCCAGGATCACGAGAAAGAAGACAGAGGTCTTGGCTGGAAATATCCTTGTTAAAACCAACAGAGAAAAAAGGCTGATAGCTTAAAAAAGAAAAGGCGGGGTGCTTAGGTGGCTGGGTCAATTAACTGGCTGCCTTCGGCTCAGGACATGATCCCAGGGCCCTAGGTTCGAGCCTGCTTCTCCCTTCTCCCTCTGCAGCTCCCCCTACTTGTACTCTCTCTCTCTCTCTGTGTCAAATAAATAAATAAGATCTTTAAAAACAAACAAATAAATAAAAGGGGTGGGGGGAGCCAAGCCTGAGAAAATGTGGGGAGGACGTGAAGGCACTTAAGGAAATGAAATTCCCGGATTTTCTGAACTCAGAGATATTGTTCTTTAATAAAAGGTTAGTAAGAACTATCATATAGCAAGCCAATCTTCAAAATCTCCAAAGAGAAAAAGTGCAAGAGAGAAAAAAGAGAATTCAGCTAGGAGAGTTCAAAACCCTTGTGAGGAAAATTTCTAACTTTACCATTCAAGTGTCAGATCCGGAAAGCACTACCTCGGGATTTCAGAGTATTTCATGGAAAACAATCATTCATTCTCCCCGTACTAAGAACAGTGAGATAAAAGTCCCAGTGCCTGTGGCACAGATCAGAACTCAGGTGTTCCTAGATATTACAATCACTAGAACTATGCCTTTGTAACAGAGGGACTGGTTTAATTTCACTTTAACAAGGAGAGCATACCTATAATGATACAAATAGTAACAGTGATAAGGAAATAAAATCAGAAGTCAATTAAAATAATATACAGAGGCATTTTCCTAAGGTGACTTCCTTGTCAAATGATCTCTGGCAGTGCTAAGAACAAAATAACACTCAAGACTGGGATGCCATGTCCTGTTACAACAGTACAATGTTTCTGTGGTGCTTAATTGTCCTGACTCACTACAGCTGACAGATGAAATGTCTCACACAGAGGCACAACCCTTTAGAAATCTGAGACAAATAGGCTCTGGGAGTACCAACTTGCACAATGGCTGTGTTCCTGACCCACTATCAGTTTTGGTAAATAGTTATGGATTGTTCAGAGTCTAGGCCCTGTTCCAAAACACACAGGACTCCTTTCTTTCAGGAGTTTACATTTTTTAAGTACTGGATCAACTTTATTAAAAAAAAAAATTTTATGGGGGAGTCTGGGTGGCTCAGTGGGTTAAAGCCTGTGCCTTCGGCTCAGGTCATGATCTCAGGGTCCTGGGATCAAGCCCAGCATCGGACTCTCTGCTCAGCGGGGAGCCTGCTTCCTCCTCTCTCTCTGCCTGCCTGTCTACTTGTGATCTCTGTCTGTCAAATAAATAACAAAATCTTAAAAAAAAATTTATGTTTTTACTTATACGTAATTGACATATAACATTGTATTAATTGTACGTACTGGAATGTTGTTAAATATTTAAAAAGTCTCACGATATTTTCAATTTTTACATTTAGTTGACTTTTCCCCCAAGTATGACCTATTTTAGTTGAACTCACACCTACTAAATACTAAATTTAAGAAACTGATGCTGTAAATAATAATGAAAATGATTATCAGTGACTCATTGAATACCTACTATGTAGCAGGCATTGATCTAGGCACTTTGAATGTATTATCTCTTATTATCCAATCCCAACCCTGCCAGGTAGGATATTATTGAACTAATTCTACCAATGAGAAAATCAAAATATTAGTAGCCATCCTGTGATATGCCACACAAAGGAAGCGAAAGGAGCTAGTCACTAAATGCTAATGTCAGACTCAAGAGTCACAAAAACAAATGGTGTAATGCTATAAGAGAGTAAGACAAACATTTACGGTGAATGCCAAAGGACAGAGATACTAAATGGTATTAGTTGAACATTTCTCTATGGAACAGTATGAGCCTTAACTGGGGAGACATAAAGGATAAGCTAGTTAATGCAGACCTTTTATAACATGCCCCATGGTCATTAACTGATTATAATCCAAGCACCGCTGGAAAACAGACACTCAGGAGGGGATTAGGATCAGAACTGCTAAACAGATTACAACTGCTTACATGATCAGTCATCCACAAGACATTCTGGCAGATCTTACCCAAAGCTGCTTAACAAGACCAGGCCAAGAGCTGAAGAAATAAGAACTCAGGCTAAATTCTTTGTAGGAGCAGGTACATTTAGAGAAGAGGAATAAGGTAATGCAATTCTGAAGGGACAGATGAGAATGAGGGGATGAAGGGATGACACCATGGTAAAAATATGCTAAAAAAAATTCAGAGGCTCCTATATATCCCTCCTTTGATGGAAACATTATTCTGAATTTTATGTTTGTCATTTCTCTGCATTTGTTTATATTGTATCTAAGTAACATAATATTGTTCTTGGTTGTGAACTTTATCAAAATGATTTCATACTAAAAACAAAACATAAACCTAAAAAAAAAACAAAGGGAATCACTGTCAATTCTACATTTGGCAAATTTAGAACTATTTCACAAATCTGATGGTGTTAAGATACGATCAGCCATCTTAACTTTTCTAACATCTTGTTATCCTCATAATCCTGCCAGTCTTCCCCTAAAATATTACCCTATTATCCAACACATCCTTTAGATACCAGTGTTTTCCAAACTTATCTATTTGTACGAATCACTTGAGGCACCTGTTAAAAATGGATGTCTAGATTCTTTCCTTGACAATTCTCATTCCCAAAGTTTGAAGTGGGGCCCAGTGATGTATATTTTTAATAAATTCCCCAGATGACTCTCTTGATCTGGAAAATTTGTGAAACCCTTACTAGTTCAGGGGTCTTCAAACTAGTTTTCCTGTTAGAGATAATGGAGGATTTGCAAGGGAATATATGCTAGAACTGCTAGTTGTACTAATCAATTTCCACATGGGTATACTTTTCCCCTCCCTAGTGCCTAGCATATAGCCTGATACCAAAATTGGCCTTAATAAATATTTGTTAAATGTTGTTACCATATCCATCTCTCCCACTTCCACCCTTCCTGTAAAAAGGGCAATCAGAAAAGTAATAAAAATTTATCAGAGTTGGGGTGCCTGGCTGGCTCAGTCAGTAGAGTATGTGACTCTTGATCTTGTCATGAGTTCAAGCTCTAAATAGGGCGTAGAGCCTCCCTTAAAAAAAAAAAATTGTCAAGAGTTTTCCCTTATTTCCAATTATGTCCTGTAAAAACCTCAAAAAACTAAAGCCGTTTTTCCAACTGAATCTGGGGTCCCAACATGTGAAGGAAAAGAGAGTAAGTAATTCCTACATGACCTTGAAGTCCTTAACAGAGGGACTATTTGCCAAATAGACTTAATTCTTCATGTGACCTAGTTCTAAAAGTTAACCACAATTGGCATCTGTGTGGCTCTGTTAGTTAAGCATCTGCCTTTGGCTCTGGTCATGATCCCAGCCAGGGTCCTGGGATCAAGCCTTGCATCGGGCTCTCTGCTTCTCCCTCTCCCTCTGCCTATCTGTGGGCTCTCTCTCTGTCAAATAAATAAATTAAATAAATAATCTTTAAAAAAAATTTAACAAAAGTTAACCGCAAGTGACTTAGATATTCTGTGCATTAATTTCCTCCTCCATAAAAATGTTGATATCAATATTTAACTTTTTAAGAGTTTTTATAACAATTAAGTGAGACAACCCAATGCAAACTGCTTAGGACATTGCCTGACAAGTTCTAAGAGCTCAGCATGTTTTAGCTGGCTTTATATAAGGTACCAAAGTCATTTTCCATAAGAAATGAGCTTGGTGGTTCAGTCAGTTAAGTGTCTGATTCTTGGTTTCAGCTCAGGTCATGATGTGGGGGGTGGCTGGGACCGAACCCTGCTCAGCAGGAAGTCTGCTTCTCCCTCTCCCTCTGCTCCTCCCTGTGCTCTTGCTTGTGTTCTCTCTCTCTCTCTTGCGTTCTCTTTCAAATAAATAAATAAATAATCTTGAAAAAAAAAAAAAAGAAATTTGAAAGTTCAAAAAAGGCACAAGGTAGGATTTTTTTTTTTTTTTAAGATCCTGGAATCAGGACCTGAGCTGAAGACAGATGGCCTGAGATGCCCAGGAGCTCCCACACAAGGTAGGATTAAGAAAAAAGTCCAGCAGGATAAAGAGAAGGGGGTACACTAATAACAGAAGATAGAAGGAACAACTCAAGAAAACCACTGAGTTCCAAGACATCACACATAGTACCCTGGCAGCTCTACATCACTGTGACAGCAGTCTCTTCCCTCTTGGAACAGGGGGGAAACAAAGAATATTAAAAAGGAATAATTTCTGAGTGTCTACTGCATGTGAAATACTGTTATGAGCACACACAGTGCAGATGTGATCCGTGGTTTGAAAGAGAGGTCTTCCAATCCTTCATGTTTCTTTTCATCTCTCACATAACATGTTGTATAGAAGATTACCTTTGTTCTGTTGCTTACATAATAGTCTGCTTTAGAACAAACACACACACACACACACACAGACAACCAAGCTGCCAAGATTAAGGATATTATCACTGTTACCCAACTATATTTCTCCCAGCTATGCAGTCACCCCAGTTTGCGTTGCTCCATTTTGAATGGGTTCTTGTCCTACTTATCTCACTAAGTCAGGCTTCCCAATGGCACTTGGGCAGATCTGTCAAGTGAGCTCCCACGAGAACTGTGGAAGTGCACTGTCCGCTATTATTCTTTTTTTTTTAAGATTTTATTTATCTGAGAGACAGCAAGCTAGAACAGAGGGAGCACAAGCAGGGCGGGATCGATGGGGAGAGGGAGAAGCAAACTCCCTGCTAAGTAGGGAGTCCAACTTGACTTGGGGCTCAATCCCAGGACCCCAGGATCATGACCTCAGCCAAATGCAGATGCTTAACCAACTGAGCCACCCAGGTGCCCCTGCTATCATTTTCATATAGATATCATAACAGTAACCAATGACAAAAGTCTTATATTTGTACAATACTCTATAATGAACTCTCACATATATCACCTAGTCCTACCAATAGATATTACTGCTGTTGGCATTATTTTTTTTAATAAAGATTTTATTTATTTATTTAACAGAGAGATCACAAGTAGGCAGAGCAGCAGGCTGGGGGGGATTTGGGGGGAAGAGCAGGCTTCCCGATGAGCGGAGAGCCTGATGCGGGGCTCGATCCCAGGACCCTGAGATCATGACCTGAGCTGAAGGCAGAGGCTTTAACCCACTGAGTCACCCAGGGGCCCCTGTTGGCATTATTTTTAACATTTTACACGTGATAAAAATTAAGGCTCAGTTGAAGGGATCTATTATATTTAACCACATCTGTCCTGATTAAGAACTTCAGCTGTATTAAAGGGGAATGTTTTTGTAGGGTTGTTGTTGCTCCTGTTTCCAACTACAAAACACTGCTGCAGCTTAACTTTATTTCCCATCACCAGTGTTCCTACTTATGACCGTATGTCTCAAGATAAATCCTTAGAAGTGAGGCTCCGGACCAAGTATTATGTTTTTAAACTTTAATAAAATGTCCTTTAAGTGTTCATTTATTTTTTAAATTAAGACTCAGAGAGGGGCACCTGGGTGGCTCAGCGGATTAAAGCCTCTGCCTTCGGCTCAGGTCATGATCCCAGCGTCCTGGGATCGAGCCCTGTATCGGGCTCTCTGCTAGGCAGGGAGTCTGCGTCCTCCTCTCTCTCTCTCTGCCTACTTGTGATCTCTGTCAAATAAATAAATAAAATCTTAAAAAAAAAAAAAAAAGAAGACTCAGAGAGTTCTCACCTGAGGTTTCATTAAAAAAAAGAACAGGACTGAGACTCAGGTCTATAGATTCTCAAATTTCATTCTGCTCTGTTACATCATTTTTCTGTGGCTACAAAATGAAGCGTGTGCACCTGAAAACTTACCAAGCAGCCAGCTATCTTTGTGTATTCCAGCTTCGAAATGACTACTGAGGGAAGACTGCTGCAGTACAGCATAGTCCTGGAGGCTGCCTGGCCAGTTGGTCTCCACAGTCATTAGTGCCCCTCTAATGTCACACACCATCAGGCAGTTTAAAGAATGCAGTCCTTTGCGGTTCACATAGGAAAGGTCTTCAGCATTCGGTGCCTTGATTGCCACATGGATACAGTCAACCACCCCTATAACCCCTGGCATCCCGGCCAACCCATAGAATTCATCCTTTAGAGCCTGCACGGAGGCTTCATCTGCTGGAAAGCGAATGAACTGTGTGGCTCTTTCCACAAGTGCTTCGGTGACATTGGCAACACAGCGACTCATAGATGCCTGACTGATTCCAATAGCATCTCCCATCCGAGTCTGGAAGGAACCTGAAGTGTAGAAGCCAAGTGCTGCAAGGATCTGTGTCTCTGGGCTGATAGCTCTGGATCTCTGAGTAGGTCTAGAAAGACTTGCCCCCAAGAGCTCCACCAAGTAATAAATGAACTGTCGAGGAAACCCATACATGGACATCAAGTATTCATCAGTCACGTCATCCAGCTTAAAGCGGTCCAATGTCCGGTGACCTCGGCCATAGAGCAAGAGATCACAGTCAAGTACTGTTATTGGTATAGCCATGGTACATGTAAATGTGATTTCTCCTTCCCTCTGCTACTTTTCCTGAATTTCTTTCAGTGAAGATGTTGGTGCAAGAAGGTATTTAAAGAAGTGTCAGAATTCAGCAGCTAACCATCAGTTAAATGGCTCTGGCATTTGTAATCTTCTCTCTGTAAAGGTTAAAAGAAAAAAAGCATTAGAAAACGACCAAAGACTTTAAAGTGATTCAAAGGCTACAACAGCTCCTTTTCTCAAACTTCAATCTGTCCAGGCAAAAGGTGTTATACCTGTAAACCTGGGCTTTTCTCCACTAACTCATGGCTGCACAATAGGCTTGCTGTGGTTTGAATGATAATGGGAGTTGTTTTGTACGTAGCAGAGCAGCTCCCTCGACCCTACAGTTTGAAGGAAGGAAGGAAAGAAAGAAGGAAAAGAAAATGTGAGATGATTTTGATGGCTCACTTAATGCTTGACATTTGAACCCCAACAGCACAAGATTAATGGAGGAGGGGCACCTGGCTGGCTTAGAACCAAGGGGAGGGTCTCTTCATCTCTGGGTTTTAACTTCCAGCTCCATGTTGGATGTAGAGATTACTTAAAAATAAAATCTGGAAAAAAAAAAAAAAAGATTAATGGAGGCGATAGCGTAATTATCCGTAAAGTAAAAGAGGTCTGCACTTAACTACACAGGCCACAAACTGGCTGACATAAGTCTTAACTACGCAGGTCAGGAATTAGTCACGCCCGGTTTCATTACCCAAACCTTTTGGCTCCACCTGGTAAGTACGAGAGGGACGTGTGGGGTGCTCAAACCAGTCTAGCAAGACAGGTGTGGCAAAAAACTGCCCGCAATCCAGCCAGGTGGACACAGATCGTGTGCTCAAACAACAGGCCATGCCTTCTCCCCACGAAATCCAAATCGTGAGGCTGAGGGCCAGGAAGCACGAAAGCCCAGACAGGTTAGAAAAAAAGCGCAAAAGAGGCTAGATGAGTTAGAGCTGGGAGGCGACTCCGCCACTTATAAAAGGTGCCTTAGAAAAGATACTTAGAAATCTGATTGCGCCGGCCACTCAAAGTCAGCGAAGGCCCGTCACCCACCTCTCCGCTGCTGCGGCGTTACCAGCAGCACTTCCCACCCACCCAGCCGGTCCGGCCCTGCTCTGGAACCAGCGGCCTCCAACTGGCCGCCACGCCGCTCACCATAGGCACCGCCCCCTCGCGTCAGCGGTCTCCCCACGCCGCGTCCTCACAGCCGCTTCCGCGGCAGCGTGAGGTTCGACGGCGCACATTCCACAGTTAACCCAAAAGTTTTCACTCTTTCAAAGACTCTCCGTCCCCCGCTTTTACGCCGTTCTTTCCTTCTGAAACACTTGGAAAAGTTAGCGAGAAAGATTTACATGGAAAGGAAATCAACTTTTATGGGAATTAAGAAGAAAGGGATGAAATAAGGAATTCATCCTGTAGCGAAAGTGCGGATGAGGTTACGCAGCTGTATTTCCCCCATAGCCCTCTTCCTCCCCCCGCCTTCATCCGAGCGGATGAAAACAAACACTAACGATGGCGGCGCCGGGAGGCGACCGGCTGCTGGGCTTCAGGCAGTAGTGATCGATAGAGCTGTGAGGGCACTCTTGAAGAACGCGAATCAACGTGAGTGCGACAACTCGCGCGGTCCTGTGAATGAAACACCCGAGGCCCACGAACCACGAGCCTCCTGAGGCGTGAAGTGTTTATCTTCGACCCCTGCTGTCCCCGCAGCTTCGGAGCGCAGGAGTCCTCATCCAAGAGACGCAGCTGGCCGGCCCCAGGCCCCGGCCTCCGTAATGAGAGCCCCGAGCCACTCTCTGTGTCGCAGCTTTGCAGGTAGTAACTTTAGTGGGGATACCCCCAGAACATTCAGCGCCCCCGGGTGGGAGGCAATGGATCTGCGGCCTAACGGGTACCTCCTTGTGAGGACTAAGCCAAGTAGCCCCAGTACAGTCCCTAGACCTTTCTTTGGGAAGTCGGGTTGGTTTAGGCCCCCTTGGCTCTCGATGGCCCCTAGTCTTAACAGAAATCCACAAAGCTTTCGTCTATACTTTCTCAGCTCTTTGGGTTATCTCGTAAGGTTTTTGGAGGTAATTTGTGGGACCCTAACTCCGGGGTTGGTGCCAATATGAGTGAGGTAGGTTTTCATTCAATCAAGATTTGTTGGGAAGAAAACAAAACAAAACAAAACTTGCTGAGTGCCAAATATGTACTCCGCGTGTAGGTGAGGGTGACTGTTGACTAGTGAAAAAAGGGACCCCAAGGTTCACGACTCTCTTCTTACTGGCAGTGGAACGACTTGTGGAAACCGGCGATCCGTTCTCATTTACTAAATCTCTGGGTAAGTGGCTAAGCACCTTTTGGGGTTCATCACTAACTCATCTCCATTTTCACTTTCCAGGTCAGTTCTCAGCTTGCCGTGTCAATTGAGCGTAGCATTTCACTTTTAGTATTTTCCGTTTAGAGAAAGAGCGAGCGAGCTGGATCATTGTACTTAGTTTAAAACTCATCTGCTAAGATGGTAGAATTTATTGAACACTTACAGTAGGAAATGTGCAATAAGACACAACAGGCCTTTTCTTTTTTTTTTTTTTTTAGATTTTATTTATTTATTTGACAGACAGACAGCACAAGTAGGGAGGGGGGGAGGCAGGCTTCCTGCTGAGCAGAGAGCCCAATGCGGGGCTCCATCCCAGGACCCTGAGACCATGACCTGAGCCGAAGGCAGAGGCTTTAACCCACTGAGCCACCCAGGTGCCCCTCTTTTTTTTTTTTTTTTTTTAAATATATTTTATTTATTTATTTGACAGACTGAGATCACAAGTAGGCAGAGAGACAGGCAGAGAGAGGAGGAAGCAGGCTCCCTGCTGAGCAGAGAGCCTGATGCGGGGCTCTATCCCAGGACGCTGGGATCATGACCTGAGCCGAAGGCAGAGGTTTTATTTATTTATTTTTATTTTTTTATTTTTTTAGAATTTATTTATTCATTTGACAGAGAGAGATCACAAGTAGGCAGAGAGGCAGGCAGAGAGAGAGAGAGAGGAGGAAGCAGGCTCCCTGCCTAGCAGAGAGCCCGATGCGGGACTCGATCCCAGGACCCTGAGATCATGACCTGAGCCGAAGGCAGAGGCTTAACCCACTGAGCCACCCAGGCGCCCCCAACAGACCCTTTCTTTACACTAAGTTTATTTCTAGGTTTTCGTATGTTTTATGAATGTTAGTCCTTTTTATGTATGGCTGTTGTGGCCCCAACTAAATTATAAGTTTTGTTTTCATCTCCATTTTTTAGCTGAGCAGACATAAATGCTTGTGAAATGGAATCCTGAGTTAATATTTTTAATGCACTGTGAATGATGAGTAAGTGCTGAAGCAGGTATCAAATATATTGATCCATATAATGAGATGAATGTAGTTAATTCATGCGCTGTTTTCAAATTACACCCTTTTGGGTGTAAAGTTAAGGATATGGCAACTTTTGAGATTCATATTTCATAAAAATTGCAAACCACTGGGTTTTCCATTATTGTACTTAACACGTAACTCTTTTTATTGTGCATTTGTATTTTTCCCTTAGGAGTGGTTATTAAAATTGAATTTTAAAAATTGAACCAAAAACTGTAGATCTTGAGCTCTAAACACTCCCTATTATATTGTTTTATATAAGGACTAGGAATCGGCTAGACAGTGAAGTCCTACCATATGTGCATAATGGGATTATACTTTATGGAGGTGGAGGCAAGAAATCTTTCCTGTTGTCTTTCCTGCCCCCATCTGCTCTGATTTAGCTGTATTAGCTTAGGACCTCCATGACTCAGAGCAGGGTGCCCATAGCCTAAATGCAAAAAGAAGACATTAACTTTGAGCTTTCAAAGACCTAAGTCCTACTGTATGAGTGATTTTTTGAAGATAATTTTGACCATTCAGAAAAAGTACCCACTTGATAAGGTGCATTCCCAATATTCTGCATTTATATTTTGTTCAAATGGGAATGGAAGGTTTGTTTTGGAATCTTTATCTGGAGAGAAGTTATTTAGTCTTAGCAATACCTAAAAACATCAGAAATTTCATTTTTAAAGATTTATTTATTTGAGAGAGAGAGAGAGGCAGAGTGCCGGCACGCATGCAGTGGGGAGAAGCAGAGGGGGAAGAGTCCCAAGGGGACTGGGCACTGAGCACTGGGTGACTTGGGTCCTGATCTCATAATGGTGAGATCAGACCTGAGCCGAAATCAAGGGTCCTGCACTTAACTGACTGTGCTACTACCCAGGTGCCCCTGAAATTTGTTTTAAATACTTCTTTTCCTTTTAAAACATTTTCTACTTTATTATGGAAGAGATGAATAATGATAACACTGGTTGGAGTGCTGCTTAGATTACAAAATGAAGAGTACACCTAAAAAAAATTCCTCGTTATGACCTTTGTTTTTCAACTTAGTTTTCACTTTTATTTTTTAACGGCTTGCATGTTGATTTTTTTTTTTTTTAAGTATTTTATTTATTTGACAGACAGCGAGACAGGGAACACAAGCAAGGGGAGTTGGGAGGGAGAAGCAGGCTTCCCACTGAGCAGCGAACCTGACTCAGGGCTCCATCCCAGGATCCTGAGATCATGACCTGAGCCACCCAGACACCCCATGTATGTTGACTTCAGAGTCTTCAAATACATGTACCTTACTAAAAGCTAATTTTTTTCCTAAAAGTTAATTCTTTAATAAAGGTTACTTAGATTTTATATGTGGATAATTTGGAAGTAATTTCCCATATGGGGTGTTGAGCTGAGTAAAGCACCGTTTTCTCATGCATGGGTTTAATAGATGAGAGGGTGTATGGGTTGCTGATTCTTGGCTTCCTCTCAGTCAAATTGTGGAGACCAATAAAAGCTCTTTAAGTGGTCCTTGATAGGAGAAGGGCGTTACAGCCAGGAAGAATGCAAAGGAGACTCCCTAGGCCTCTCTGCCCAGGACTGTCAACAAAGTTTTCTTTCAGTTTGGGTTTTAAATCCTAAAAGGATTTTAAATCCTTACAGGAATGTAAAATTAGTTTAAATCTTTCAAATCCTTAAAGGGATTTAAAATTAATTTAAAATAGTTGTTTTTAACTATAAACTGGGCCAGTTTATTAGAGAAATCCTTTAAATGCCACTGTAGGTAACACAGGAAATTTGTTTTGCCTTCATGGTGTCCCCCATATGTCTTTGGTTACAAGAGAAGGACACCACTACTTAGAAAAACAACTTAGTTGACTATCTGACAGTAGTATCTTCTTAGTAAAATAAAGGTAAATAAAGAATTTATAGAAGTGCTAACTTAATACTATTATTTTGGAAAATGGTGCTTTCACTTTTGAGTTTTGATTCATACAAATGTGAAAGAAATACAGAGTTTAAAATCCTTTTATATTCTCTCCAGTGTTAAGGTTTGTTTTCCAGCCCCTCCAATTCCTCTTGTATTGTCCACAACTATTAAGTCATTAGGGGAGAGATTATATTGAGAAATACTGAGATTTAGATGTCCTCTTTTAAGTAGAAGTTTAAGGGTGTTTTTACTCCTGAATCTATTTCTATTGGAATGTTCAAGAGACCAGATATTTGGCCTTATTTATTCTTCAAAATAAATAGTTAATTAAGCTTGGCTTTATTTTATTTTATTAATTTTTTTATTTTAAAGATTTTATTTATTTATTTGACAGACAAAGATCACAAGTTAGACAGAGGCAGGCAGAGAGAGAGGAGGAAGCAGGCTCCCCACAGAGCAGAGAGCCTGATGTGGAGCTGGATCCCAGGACCCTGGGATCACGACCCGAGCCAAAGGCAGAGGCTTTAACCCACTGAGCCACCCAGGCGCCCCGAGCCTGGCTTTATTTTTACTTCCACCTCCCATTTTCTTTCAGTTTATTTTACTTCTGGTTTCTTAAATTGAATACTTAAGTTTTTAAATTATAAAGTCATTTTAAGGCTATACATTTTCTTCTGAATGTTCCTTTTGCTGTATCTCATTTTTTGGTTGTCAGATATTCTCCATTTTGTTTATTTCTAGGTAATTGCAATTTTGGTTTTTATTTCAATGTCTATTATAAAAAACTTCTTAATTTATATGTGGTTAGCTTTTTGTTGTATATTTCTAGTTTATTGGATTATGGACAAAAGCATCTTGGAAATTTTTTTTAACAGTCAAGAGCACGATTAATTTATTATATTCCTTGAACCTGAGAGAAGAATGTGAAAGGTTGAGTTAGATAACAAGGTTTTTATTGAAGGTCTCATATATATAGCAAGTACTCTTTATAGGAACCATCTCATTTAATCCTCCACAATCCTATGAGGTAGGTATTACTTACTGACATTTTATAAGAAAGGAATTTGAGGTATAGAAAGATTGAGTGACTTGCCCAATATACCATTACATATATTGAAACTTGGTTTTATTATTCAGATCCTCTATGTTTTTGTTTATATCTACTTGAGCTGTTGTCAAAGAGGTATGTTGAATCTTCAGGTATCGTTTTGGTTTGATCAAACAAACTCTCGAGTAGTAACTCTAGGAATTTTTGCTTTATGTATTTTATTGCTATATTACTTCTGTGTAAAGTTTATGGCAATTATATTTTCTGAGAGTATTTTGTCATTATTCAATATCCCTTTTAATCTCATTTCATCACTTTTGGCCTAAAATGCTGCTATAAATATTGCTACTTTGGCTTTCTTTTTCTTTTCTTTCCTCTTCCCTTTTTTTTTTTTTTAAGCTGAGTATATCTGTACTGTTTCTTTATTTTCAAACTTTCTTTTTAACTCTTAGGTAGGAAGACTATTTCAGTTGTTTAAACCTTTCTATTCTGTTCCTCATTTGTCTACAAAGAACTTTCTCAGTGGAAAAGAGGATCTCTACAATTTAATAATAACCCTAATGTTTAGAAAGTGGGGAAATTACTGTTTTCTGTTTGTACTTCAAATTGTACTTAACTTTTTTTTTTTAAGATTTTATTTATTTGACAGAGAGAGAGAGATCACAAGTAGGCAGAGAGGCAGGCAGAGAGAGGGGGGAAGTAGTCTCCCTGCTGAGCAGAGAGCTTGATGCAGGGCTCTATCCCAGGACCCTGAGATCATAACCCAAGCCAAAGGCAGAGGCTTAACCCACTGAGCCCCTCAGGGGCTCCTGTACTTAGCTATTTTTTCTTAAATGTTACTGATTTGCCATATTGAGCTTTTTTTTCTGAATCTAAAACATTAAAAAACTCTATGTTAAAAACTGGAAAACAGGGGTGCCTGGGTGGCTCAGTCAGTTAAGCGTTTGCCTTTGGCTCAGGTGATGATCCCAGGATCCTAGGATTAGGCCTCAGGTCAGGCTCCCTGCTCAGTGGGGAGTCTCCTTTTCCCTCGCCCTCTACCCCTACGACTGCTTGTGTGCTTGCTCTCACTCTATCTCAAAGAAATAAATAAAATCTTTTAAAAAAGAAAAAAGAACCTGGAAAACGTTATTTTTTTAGTAAACTTTAGTTACGCCCCCCTTTTTTTAATAAGTAGACTCCATGCCCAGCATGGAGCCCAATGAGGGTCTTGAACTCATAAACCTGAGATCAAGACCTGAGCCAAAATCAAGAGTCAGACACAACTGACTGAGCCACCCAGGTGCCCCTAACTTTTTCCAGTTTTAAGGACTAGAGATATTATCTGGAATCATTTTATATAATCTCTTGCCAAATTATTCAGTTGTTTCTTTGATGTATTTGCCTTTTTTCTTCTTTGTTGTCTACATCACCTTAAATCTAATGTATCACCAATTCCCCATCTGGATTGCTGAAGTAGCTTCCTAGCTAGTCTCCACTTTTTGTCCCTTTACTTTATCCTCCCCCTCTGTATTCAGATTAATGTCCCTAAATCTTACCCAAAGAAGAATCTGCACTGACTCCTAGTAATCCTCTAGAGCCTCTTTTCCTCACTTTCATGACCCCTGGTAATCTGTCCAGACCACACTTTTTAAAAAAAATATTTTATTTATTTATTTGATAGAGCACAAGTGGAGGGGCAGCAGGCAGAGGGGTAGAGAGAAGCAGGCTCCTCGCTGAGCAGGGAGCCCAATGTGGGGCTCGATCCCAGGACCCTCGGATCACAATCCAAGCTGAAGGCAGATGTTTAACTGACTGAGCCACCCAGGCTTTATTTTTTCATTAACCCCTTTACGTGAAAATTCTCAGCTATATATTTCCTAATTTTGCTTCTCCCATATTCTTTCTCCTCTCCCTCTGAGACTCCACTTACATATATTTAGACCTTTCCCTGTGTCCCCCATGTCTCAGGTAACCACCTGTGTAATTTTGTACCTGTTGTTGTGATATGATTAAATACCTTAATTCATGCCCTTTCATTCTCAAAAGTATCCCAAGAGTATATCGTCACTTTATGTCTTTCTTTTCTTTATTTTCCGTCCTTTTGTTCTTCTGTACTTTATTCCAGATACTTTCTTTCTGGTCTGTATTCATGTTCACTGTTTCTGTCTTCTGCCGGTCTAATCTGCTATTAGACTCAACCATTGAGTTCTTAATTTAGTGTTTTGTTTTTTAGTTCTAGAATTTGTCCTTAGTTCTTTTTGCAGTGTTTAGTTCTCTGTCAAAGTCCTCAATTTTGTGCTTTATTTAATTGAACATATTAAGCATAGTAATTTTAAGAATGTGTCTGATTATTAATACACTTTTTTTTTAAATTTTATTTATTCATTCCACAGAGAGAGATCACAAGTAGGCAGAGAGGCAGGCAGAGAGAGAGATAGAGGAGGAAGCAGGTTCTCCGCTGAGCAGAGAGCCCGATGCGGGACTCGATCCCAGGACCCTGAGATGATGACCTGAGCTGAAGGCAGAGGCTTAACCCACTGAGCCACGCAGGCGCCCCTATTAATACACTTTTAGTGTCTATTGTATCTGTTAGATTTGGATCATTTAGGTTTATCTCCATGAATGCCCAGTTTATTTTTTATGTGTCAGGTATATGAAAAGTCATAGAGATAATTTGGAGACTAGGGTGACATTATTGTCTTCCAGAAAGAAGTTACATGTGTTTCTGGCAGAGACCAAGGACAGACCTTATCCCACATTGTTGAAGATAGTTATGTTTAAAATTTTTCATAGTAAAAACTTAATTTATCTTGAAATACTACAAATTATAACTGCACTTTGTTGTTTTCTGAGAGAAAACATATCCACTGTTTTATTTTTTTTATTTTTTTTTTTTAAAGATTTTATTTATTTATTTGACAGAGAGAGATCACAAGTAGGCAGAGAGGCAGGCAGAGAGAGAGAGAGAGGGAAGCAGGCTTCCTGCTGAGCAGAGAGCCCGATGCGGGACTCGATCCCAGGACCCCGAGATCATGACCTGAGCCGAAGGCAGCGGCTTAACCCACTGAGCCACCCAGGCGCCCTCCACTGTTTTTATAAATTAAAAAAAATTAGTACAGTAATAGCACGTTTATCTGGATTATATATTATGGATAAAAATGGAAAGGAGGAACAGAGATGGACTGTAAAGAACAAAGAAATACTTGGAGAAGAAGGAAAAGAAGAAAGACCTATACATAATATCTGTCATCTCTATCCCTTTTGTCCTCATTTTGTGTGCTAATCTTAAAATTCAACTCATTACCTAATGTAAAATGGTATGGCTGCTTTGGAAGACACTTTGGCAGTTTCTCAAAAAGTTAAATGTTGAATTACCATATGACCCAGTAATTTCCTTTGTAGGTATATATAAAGAATTGAGAACATATGTTAACACAAAAACTTGTACATGAATGTTCTTAGCAGTATTATTTATAATAGCCAAAAAGTGGAGACAGCTCAAATATTCGTCAACTGATGAATCAGTAAACCAAATTTGGTGTAGCCATACAATGGAATATTATTCAGCCATAAAAAGGAATGAAGTACTGAAACTACAGCATAGATTGAACCTTGAAAACCTTATGCTTAGTGAAAGAAACAAACCACAACAAAACCACATATTCTATAATTTCCTTTATACAAAATGTCCAGAATAAGCAAGTCCATAACTACAAAGCATAATAATGGTGGCCAGGTCCTGGAAGGAAAGAGAATTGGGGAGTGACTGATAACAGATGTGGGATTCCATTTTAGTGTCATGAAAGTGGGATGGTTGTGAATATACTAAATTAGTGAGTATACTAAAAAGCACCAATCTGTATACTTTAAAATGGCAAATTTTATAATATGTGAATATCTCAATTTTTAAGAAAAACTATGAAATGATTTTTTAAAAAATCCTAAATCACTCCTGCCTCCCAGTTCAAAAGCTCTAGGTCTGTGTCCCCTTCTTCCCAAGCTACTCTCCATTCTTAGTCCTGTGCACTCTGTAGTTTTCAAAACAACCTTTCCTTGCTACCTTATACTCAGATCTTTACAGCTGTGATTCTGTCGTGCTTATACTGATTTCCTGATGATTTGGGCCTTAACATTCTGTAGGTGCCATAAACTTTCTCTTTTATATGTTTGCCATGTTCACAAATAAGCATATTTTCTTTCAACTTGCCCATTCTTATCTCAGATGTGTAGTCTTTCATATTGTTCTTTTGCATTTTTGGTATTTTACTTCTCTGTGCAGTCTAAGTTCTTACTTTTTAATTTTTTTAAAAGTTTTTGTTAAGTTTTTTAGTGACCTCTACCCCCAACATGGAATGTGAACTCAACAGCTCTGAGATTAAGAGTTGCATGCTCTTCTGACTGAGCCAGCCAGACCTTCAGTCTGTAAATTTTTAAATTATGAATTCATCTAGCTAAAAGTTGGGAGGAATGGTTGGGAGTGTGGCTCGGCAGCAGGCTCTTGATAATCCAAGGTTGTTGAAAGTAAGTTCTCCCAAGGCTCTTTCTGGGCTTGCCTCTGCCTGTTTCTAGGGATTACCATGGTTCTGGGACCAGTTAATTTCTTGGCTTTTTATTTCCTTATCATGTATGTAGGTAATGTAATTTTGGATCTTATGTCTAGGTACTTTACCAACTTAATGCTTTTGAAGTTCTGAGAGTGATTTGCCTACCTCCCAACCTTGCTATGATAGGATGACAAACCTCTTTATTACTTTTCTAGGATTCTTGTGGCCTCTGTGATCAAGAAGCCCTGGGCTCTGCAGTTTTGTGCAGAGCACTGGGTTTCTACCTACCTGTAAGATTGAGGTACCATTTCTCACCTCCATGCTTTTTCACACATATTCATTAGGAGAACCTGACCATCAGGCACAGTCAGTAGAGCCTGTGACTCTTGATCTCAGGGTTGTGAGTTCAAGCCCCACAGTGGGCATGGAGCCTTTAAAAAATCAAAAAAACAAACAAAAAAACCACCTGGCCTGGCTACCCATAGGCCTCAGTTCCCTGACATCAGTTTTTCCCTTACATCTATGGCATTGACTTAACTTTTCTGGAGCCTGGGATTTCTCAATATTTCTTTCTTTTTTTTTTTTTTTTTTTTTAAGATTTTATTTATTTACTTGACAGATAGAGATCACAAGCAGGCAGAGAGAGAGGCGGAAGCAGGGTCGCCACCAAGCAGAGAGCCCGACACGGGGCTTGATCCCAGGACCCCAGGATCATGACCTGAGCCAAAGGCAGAGACTTTAACCCACTGAGCCACCCAGTTGCCCCAATATTTCTTGTTTTAAAAAAAGCCAACTTTTGGGATACCTGGGTGGCTCAGTTGGTTGGACAACTGCCTTCGGCTCGGGTCATGATCCCGGAGTTCCGGGATCGAGTCCCGCATCGGGCTCCCAGCTCCATGGGGAGTCTGCTTCTCCCTCTGACCTTCTCCTCACTCATGCGCTCTCTCACTGTCTCTCTCTCAAATAAATAAATAAAATCTTTAAAAAAAAAAAAAGCCAACTTTTTTTTTTAAAGATATTATTTATTTGAGAGAGAGACACAGAGAGAGAGAGAGCAGAAGAGCATGAGTGGGAAGAAGATCAGAGAGAGAGGGAGAAGGAGACTCCCCGCTGAGCAGGGAGCCCAACATGGGGCTCCATCCCAGGACAGAAGCTTAACCGACTGAGCCGCCCATGAGTTGCATGTTAAAACCTCTCATTGTCTTAATTTATCTGCATTTTTACGTCAAACCCTTTTACTGTCATAATTTATCTGCATTTTTATGTGCAGTTTTTACGTAGCATGGGGGAGGACTAACAACATCAGTTCAGTCCACCTTGATGGATGTACCCCTCAGAGATTTTAGACTCCTGTGTATCATGATGCAGTGCATTGAAGTCTTTGACTACTTTAAGGCGAGGATTTTCTGTGATGGAATTTGAAAGTACAGCCAGAGCAGTCATTCAGATGTTTGAAAAACTGTATTTGAAATAGGTCTACAAGGAGATAGACCTAGTTTTAGAAAATTTTACCCTGGGTGAAATTGTACCTTGTTATAGAACACTTGATAAGAATTGATTTTGCTTGTTAATTTAAAAAATTCTTTTTTTGATGGGGTCCTGGGTGGTTCAGTGGGTGAAGGCCTCTGCCTTCAGCTCAGGTCATGGTCTCAGGGTCCTGGGATCGAGCCCCACATTTGGCGCTCTGCTCAGCGGGGAGCCCATTTCCTCCTCTCTCCCTGCCTGCCTCTCTGACTACTTGTAATCTCTGTCTATCAAATAAATAAATAAAATCTTAAAAAAAAATTTTTTTTAAAACCATCAGATCTATAGAAAAATTGTAAGAATTTTACAGTGGACTCTCTCTTATACTCTTCATCTAGATTCACACATTGTTCATGCTTTGCCACGTTGCTTTACCTGTCATACAGTATATATCTCTCTGTATCATATGCTATATAATATAATAATATATGATTTCTTTTTTCCCTTTTTATTTTTTTGCTGGGCCCTTGAGAAAAGTTACTTGTATTTCTTTTTTTTTTTTTTAAGATTTTATTTATTTATTTGACAGAGAGAGAGATCACAAGTAGGCAGGCAGGCAGAGAGAGGGGAAGCAGGCTCCTGCTGAGCAGAGAGCCCAATGCAGGGCTCGATCCCAGGACCCTGAGATCATGACCTGGGCTGAAGACAGAGGCTTAACCCACTGAGCCACCCAGGCGCCCCAGTTACTTGTATTTCTTAAGAACAAGAGCATTGACTAAAGTGTAATTGTATCAAATTTAGGAAATTTAACATCAGTATACAGTTATTGGTATACCTAGTATATAGTCAGTATCAAATGTTACCAGTTATTTTAGTACTCTTCTTTATAGCAGCTTCTATTTTTAAGATTTTATTTATCTATTTATTTACTTATTTTAGATTGTATTTTTAAGTAATCTGTACACCTGGTGTGGGGCTTGAACTAAAAACCCTGAGATCAAGAGTTGCAGGCTCTACTGACTAACCCACCCCGGCTCCCCTATAGAAACTCTTCTGGAAGTACATGATTGGGGTACTTGGGTGGCTCAGTCAGTTAAGCTACCTACTCTTGACTATGGCTCAGGTCATGATCTTCAGGCGTTAAGATCAAGCCCTGCATCAGGCTTCACTGTCAGTGTGGGGTCTGCTTGAGATTCACTCTCCCCCTCTTCCCCTCCCCGCACTGGTATAGACTTGTTCTCACTTGCTCTCTTTCTCTTAAGTAAATCTTATAAAAGTCCATGATCAAGCATTGAATTTAGTTGTCATACCTCTTTAATTGCCTTTATTCTAAAACATTTTTTCAGTCTTTTTTTTTTTTTTGGTCTTTCATAAGATTGACATTTTTTAAGACTACAAGCCAATTATTTGTAAAATGCCCTGTCTTTTAATTTAAGCTCATCTAATTGCTTCTCATGGTTAAAGTCTGATACACAGTTTGAATAGGAAAGCTACAATAAGTGACATGTCTTTCTTACTATATGACATCAAGAGGAATATAGTATCACTTTTCCAATTGTTGGTATGTTTCTTTCATTACTTTGTTAAGACTGTATCTACCAGAGGCGCCTGGGTGGCTCAGTGGGTTAAACCTCTGCCTTTGGCTCGGGTCATGGTCTCAGGGTCCTGGGATCATGCCCTGCATCGCACTGTCTGCTCAGTGGGGGGCCTGCTTCCGCTGCCACCCCCCCCCCCACCTGCCTCTGCCTACTTGTGATCTCTCTCTCTCTGTTAAATAAATAGATAAAATCTTAAAAAAAAAAAAAAAAAGACTATCTACCAGACTTCTCTGTAATAAGTAATCTGTGGGAAGATTGTGTAAATATTGCATTTTCCAGCAAAAGGTCACCTAGTGGTTATCTATTGGTGATTCCCCCTTCGCCCCTGCCCTGGTGATTTTCTTGAGTCAGTTATTCATAATAGTTGCAGAATGGTAATTTTTATAATTTTGTCATTCTTTGTACATTTACTACTTGATAGTCTACTGTGAAGAAGTATTATACATCTGCCTCTGAAACCAGTGTTGAGGAAAATGTGAAGATCCTTGCTGTAGACAGTAAACAAAATGACTGGCAAGAAAAGATTGTCTCTGCTCTTCCATTGCTAGCTGGGAAAGTAAATATAAAATTGTGAGTTTAAATTTCAGTGCTCCCCAGACTTCATATACTTGCATGATAAATGTGCGTTTAAAAGTGCTTTATGCAGGCGCCTGGGTGGCTCAGTGGGTTAAAGCCTCTGCTTTCGGCTCAGGTCATGATCCCAGGGTCCTGGGATTGAGCCCCGCATTGGGCTCTCTGCTCAGCAGGGAGCCTGCTTCTTCCTCTCTCTCTGCCTGCCTTTCTGCCTACTTGTGATCTCTGTCTGTCAAATAAATAAATAAAATCTTTAAAAAAAATTAAAAGTGCTTTATGAGGGGCACCTGGGTGGCTCAGTCATTAAGCATCTGCCTTTGGCTTGGATCATGATCCCAGGGTCCTGGGATCAAGCCCCGAATTGGGCTCCCTGCTCGGCAGGAAGTCTGCTTCTCCCTCTCCCACTCCACCTTCTTGTATTCCCTTTCTCGCTGTCTCTCTCTCTCTCTCTCTGTCAAAAATAGGTGGATGAAGTCTTAAAAAAAAAACAATAAACAAATAAATAAAAGTGCTTTATGGAAGGGCACTTGGGTGACTCAGTTGGTTTAGCACCTGACTCTTGATTTCAACTCAAGTTGTGATCTCAGGGTCATGAGATTGAGCCCCGCATTGGCTCTGCGCTGGGCATGGAGCCTACTTAAGATTCTCTCTTCCTCTTCTCCTACCCCTACCCCATTCCCCTCTATCAGACGCATGTGCACTCTCTCTTTTAAAAAAATCTAAAAGTGGTTTATGGGTACAGTGTTAAATTCTTATCAATCTTGAAAATAATATTTGTGCTAAGCATCTGTAAATAATTTTTTTAATTGTAGGCAAAATAATCCTATGATCTCTTTAATAGTTGTTGAAGTTACTATTTTGTAGTTTGCATGATGAATAGAAATAAGCATATATAAATATGAAAGCAATATCGTTAACATGCCAGGAGTTGTTACTCAAAGCAACTGAATTTGGTTAATACTTAAATTATGGAATTGTTAGCTTTTCAGTATTAGATTAGTTCCATATATAGATTGCTTTTCAAAAAGCCTAAAGTTGTCAAGAGAGTTAGAAAACAAGCCATAGACTGGAAACAAATACTTGCAAAAGACACACATCTGATGAAAGACTTATCCAAAATATACAAAGAACTCTTAAAACTCAATAATAAAATACACAACCCCATTAAAAAATGGACCAAAGACCTTAACAGACACCTCACCAAAGATATGCAGATGGGAAAGAGTCATATGAAAAGATACTTAGCATCAGTGAAATGAGATATACATACAAGATTATTACAGTATTACTGACAGTGTTTCCTACACTGTACTTTTCATCCATGTGACTGACTTGTTTTATAGCTGGAAGTCTGTACTACTTAATCCCCTTCACCTCTCCCCCCATCCCCTTACCCAAAACTAGACATACTCTTAACCATATGATCCACCAATCACACTCCTTGGTATTTACTAAAGAAAGAAATTGAAAACTTGTCCCCAGCACCACAAGGGTTCTTAGAGCCTTCCTTGGGGGAAATTCATTGTCCTCAGAGGCCAAAACCTCTATATACTGACATTTGAGGTTTTTTTCCAATTGAAAAAGTTGGGAGGGGGTGTGCAGCTTGTACCCAGTGATCCTCTGAGCCCCACCAGATTACCAGACTCACTCATATACCCTTAGTTTCTGCTGTCTTTTTGGTGCATCATGCTCAAATTGAATGGGACAGCAGAGGGATCACCAGTCATTTGGTGAAAGCCTCCAACATGGCTGCCTGTGTTTTTCAAGCCAAGTGGAGAAGGGGGCTCCAGAGATGGGAGTGGGAGTGTGTATTGTATGGATGGAGATTTCTATGATTTGTCCTACATAACTGACCACCCCGACCTGCACATACACAGGCAGGCTAAAGAATATTGTTCGTGAGACTTGTGCTGGATAAGTGATCTTGGGACCCTGATTAGTTGACATTAGCTGGTCTCCAGGTCAGAATTGGACCTTCTGGTCTGGACGCTAAGAGCTATAAATTTTGCCTTACATCCCCTCCTGCTCCAGGTTGGGCTGGCCCCTCAGAATGGAATTGAGAAGGGGGCAGCAAGCACATGTGGCCCAGGCTCCTTGAAGATGTTAAAGACATGATAACAGGAATTCAGCTCACTCCAAACTGCACAAAGGCAAACACTTGTTTAACTTCAGATCCTGTTGTTTGCCCTCTAAATATGGCCCTTACAGGAATTTTCAGTTGGAAGTCTCACCTGAAGGGAGGACACTCGTCCATGCTTCTCAGTGGAGACTCCAGCGTGGCTGTCTCCACAGGGCTTCAGCTAATGAGGTTGGATGTTTTAAGTACCTGATTTGATAAAACTCTTATTCTCCGTTACTGCTTACTACTGCCCTCACCTATGCAAATTTCCCTTTTCTTTCTGTTTCTATTCATGGTTGTTTTTTTTTTTTTTTTTTTAAGATTTTATTTACTTGAGGGCACCTGGGTGGCTCGATGGGTTAAACCTCTGCCTTTGACTCAGATCATGATCTCAGGGTCCTGGAATCGAGCCCCCGCATCGGGCTCTCTGCTCAGCAGGGAGCCTGCTTCCCCCTCTGCCTGCTGCTCTGCCTACTTATGATCTCTCTCTCTCTCTCTCTCTCTCTGTCAAATAAATAAATATTTATTTGAGAGAGAAAGCATGAGTGGTTGGCAGTGGGAGAGGAAGAAGCTGATTCCCTTCTGAGCAGAGAGGCCCACGTGGGGCTCAGTCCCAGGGCCCTGAGATCATGACCTGAGCCAAAGGCAGATGCTTAACTGACTGAGCCACCCAGGTGCCACTCTCTTAGATTTTTATAATACCAATAAAGTGGTTTTTTCCCCCTTGGAAACTGAGAGTACTGCTCTCCCCCCATGAATCTTTTCTTCAGAACAGAGTGCCTTATACAGACCTGATGGAAATCCAGCATGTTCTTTGATTCATTGTTTCCAAAAAGTCAATGTCCAGTCTTCTAACATGAGGGAGGAAGGGCCGTTTTGCCCTGAGTGGGGTTATGAAAGGAGTGTAGGGCCTAGAGTGGGGTCTAATTGCTTCTTCTATGGACTTTTTTTTTTTTTTTTTTTTTTTTGACAGAGAGATCACAAGTAGACGGAGAGGCAGGCAGAGAGAGAGAGGGAAGCAGGCTCCCTGCTGAGCAGAGAACCCGATGCGGGACTCGATCCCAGGACCCTGAGATCATGACCTGAGCCGAAGGCAGCAGCTTAACCCACTGAGCCACCCAGGCGCCCCTTCAATGGACTTTTATAAAATAATCTTCCTGTTTCAGCTTCATCTGCCATTCTACTTTTTTAGGAGAGATCTGGTAACTCTCATTCCTTAGCCTCTTTTGGGTTCTTTGGTTCTGATGAGTTTGCTTTGTCAGCTCTGCTCTGTCAATTATCTGTTCCTTCTGTTTTCTGTATTCCAAAGCTGTGATGCTATTATCTCCATGCGCATTCTTCTGGTCCCTGTGTGTATGCTTTTTAAGCCCTCCCACCCCCGCCCCTGCCATTTTTTGTTTTAATGATGCTTTAGGAGTGAGTAGAAATAAACAAGCATGGAAACCTTTATACTTAACCAGTCTGTTCACTCCCCCCCCCCAATATTGTCGATATCTTTCATTTGTTATTTCCTTTTCTGCCTTTATTATTATTTTTTTAGATTTTATGTATTTGAGAGAGAGAGAGAGCAGAAACAGGGGCATTGGCAGATGGAGAGGGAGAGGCAGACTCCCTGCTGAGCAGGGAGCCCAACTCAGGGCTCAGTCCCAGGACCCAGAGATCATGGCCTGAGCCGAAGGCAGATGCTTATCTAACTGAGCCACAAAGGCGCCCCCTTTTCTGCCTTTATTTACAACCTTTATATTTCTGTGCTCTTAACTGGGGATTGAGAAGATAGTTGAGATAAATATTTACCTACTTAAGTAGAACTCATTTTTTTAAGTTAAAATTACCATTTTGGTATGAAAGTCAAAAGAAGTAGAGAACCTGCCCATCTGGTTAAGTCTGCTTTTCCCTTGTTGATTATATATTTTGCACTGGAGCAGTGGTGTAGAATTTTCTGGCTAGTATTTGGATGTTGATGATTATCTACATCTTATATAACAATGTAAGATTATCTACATCTTACATAACAATGAGGAGTTAAACACTAACTCCCCATTCTCTCCTTCCCCAGCTCCTGACAACCACTCATGCTTTATGGCAATGATCTGACTCCTCTTGAGTACCTCATAAAAGTGGTTCATACAGCATTTGTCCTTTCGTGACTGGCTTATTTCATTTAGCTAAAGTCCTCAAGAGTGCATCCATGTTGTAGCATGTATCAGAATTTCCTTTTTAAGGCTGGATAATATTCCATTGTATATAGACATACCACATTTTGCTTATTATATTTTGTTTAAAAATAGTTTAGTATAGTATAAATCTCTACATGTTCTAAATACTTTGGGAACCTTAAAGAATTACTTGTTATGAATTTCTATTAATGAAAATGATGGAAGTAAGTGGGTGGCTCAGTCAATTAAGCATCCGACTCTTGCTTTTGGCTCAGGTCATGATCTCAGGAGTGTGAGATCCAGCCCCATGGCTGGCTCCCCCATAGGCTTGGAGCCTGCTTAAGATTCTCTCCCTCTCCTCCCTCCACTCTCAAGTGTGTTCTCTCACTCTCTAAAAAAATGGGGGAAAAAAAGAAAATGATGTGCAGAGAATGTTGTTGAACTGAAATCGCAATTCAAAGCCCACTAAAATTTTTTTGTTGTTAAATGTATAAGTCTTAAAGAAAGGCCTTAATTGAGGTTATTTCTCAGGCAGGAAAAGCTGTGAATGGTGAGTCTGGGGAAAATAGGTGTTGATGAGGGGATAGTAGTATTTGTGGGAGGATTACAATGTGTAAATATATTTCTGACCTAATTAAGCCATTTTATAAAAGGTAACACTTGGTAAATTTAATCAAATATATGTTGGTGGGAACCACATAGAATTTTTTGGTAAATATCTGAAATTATACATAGTAATTAGGTTATGTCCCTAGGGCAAAACATTTAATAAAGAAGGTGGTAGGTAGCTGTGATTAACTTACATATTCAGGGGGTGCCTGTGTGGCTCAGTCGGTTAAGCAACTGCCTTCGGTTCAGGTCATGATCCCAGGGTCCTGGGATCAAGCCTGGCATCGGGCTCCCTGCTTGGTGGGAAGCCTGCTTCTCTGTCTCCCACTCCCTCCGCTTGTGATCCCTCTCTTGCTGTGTCTCTCTCTGTCAAATAAATAAAATATTTAAAAAAAAAAAAAAAAAAAAACTTAGGGGTGCCTGGGTGGCTCAGTGGGTTAAAGCCTCTGCCTTCGGCTCAGGTCATGATTCCAGGGT
Source organism: Enhydra lutris kenyoni (assembly GCF_002288905.1). Classification (NCBI taxonomy): domain Eukaryota; kingdom Metazoa; phylum Chordata; class Mammalia; order Carnivora; family Mustelidae; genus Enhydra; species Enhydra lutris. The sequence continues at coordinate 17,038,133 of NW_019154106.1, read as the reverse complement.
CCTGGGATTGAGCTGTGCATTGGTCTCTCTGCTCAGCGGGGAGCCTGCTTCCCACTGCTCCCACCTCTGCCTGCCTCTCTGCCTACTTGTGATCTCTGTCAAATAAATAAACTCTTAAAAAAAAACAAAAACTTATATATTCAGCATATTATCAGTGAAGGAATAAGTGTGCAGAAGAGTTTGCAACATAATTGAAACCCCATAATGCTAAGAGGTGAGATGGCCTTGATTTGAACTAAGTGATAACCTAAAGCCATACTTTGGCGCGGTCCTCTAGCAGCTGATGAACTGCTTTAAAACCCACCATATTAGGGCATCTGCAACCTTAATGTAAACAGCCTTTTAGTCAATTATAATGTGTTGGTGACGACAATGAATGTGGGCCATGGTCTGCAATGTTTAAAGAAACGTAAAGCCAAGTGAATACATACATTGTCAGTTAAGAAGCCTCTCTAGGCTTTTTGGGTTGGCGGGGAGAGAATGCCCCGCATATGGGTTGGGGGGAGGGGCAGAGTGAGGGAGAATCCCAGGCAGGCTCCACAGGAGGAGTGTGGAGCCTGGTGCTGGGCTTGATTCCAGGCTCCTGAGATACAGAGTCAGACGCTTAACCATCTGAGCCACCCAGTTACCCTTCTCTAGACTCTTGGTGGAATTCCAGTATGCTTGCCCCTGAGGTGGAGAAAGATACATGAACCTCATAGTAGGATGATAACCAGTTAACCTTCGGAAATAATTTTGGTTTCACAAAATGGCCACTTTTAGGAAAGGCAATATGTTGATCACTTAATGCTTCTCTTTCCATCTACTTAGCCATTTTATTTTTCAAATAATAAACTGGATTTATGGTATATACACTCTCTTATAACTGAAGTTGTCCTCAAAACCTTGGTTGAACTAATGAAATTAGTGTTTTGAGCAGGTATGTCCAAGGACTAGACACTGGTTCTAGATCACCATTTGTTTGGTAATTTCAGTGACCAAGATCTTTCATAAGAAAGTGCTAGCAGACCTCTGATTACCTTTTCAAAATCATCCCACCTGTTTTCCCTGCTGACTTTGCATGGGCAATTGTGAAGTTGAAACTTAGGAGTTGTCAAAATTTCTGGAACATAAGAGCAGTATGAGATAATGCTTTACTTACTCTTTTAGCATTGTGCCTGAGGTTTACAAGGTAACCTAGAAGAAGGTGTTGAGGAAAACTTTCCCTACGTTCTTATGTTTAGTACCTAAGAGCCTGCAATTTAAATTGATATGAGACTATCAACTATAGGAGTACTCAGTGATGAATAACCCTGGTGGTTAGCATTTGGGACTTACATGTCTAATTTAATAAGAGAAAGAGGCCTAGGAGAAAAGGTATTTTTATTTTATTTTATTTTATTTTTTAAGATTTATTTATTTATTTATTTATTTGACAGACAGAGATCACAAGTAGGCAGAGAGGCAGGCAGAGAGAGAGGGGGAAGCAGGCTCCCCGCAAAGCAGAGAGCCCGATGCGGGGCTCCATCCCAGGACCCCGGGATCATGAACTGAGCCGAAGGCAGAGGCTTTATAACCCACTGAGCCACCCAAGCGCCCCAAGAAAAGGCTTTTTTTAAAGAGATGTATTTTTATTTAGTCATTAATTCATTCATTCATTCAGATCTCTCCCCAACATTGGGCTTGAACTCATGACCCAGAGATCAAGAGCTGCAGGCTGATCCCACTAAGCCAGGCAGGTACTGGGGGGGGGGGGGACAGAGCGGGGGCGGGTGGGGGAGACTTTTATGGGAAGAACAAATCAGTTTCTTTAGAAAAGACAAATGAGTCTTTAAGAGAACAAATGGGAGATTAAAAGGTTTGTGATAATATTTGTTTAGGTAAGTGCAAATGGTCTATCTTCTTCTTGACCTTGAAACTCCCACGGAGTGGGGACTTGTGATCTCTCTCAGAAGTAGATGCCAACCTGAAATGGGAATTTATGGCTGTCCTCATTTTTCAGAAGTTTCTGCTTTTAGTCAGATAAGGGAAGCCCAAGAAGGTTTCTTTCTACATCTGTTGAATCTCAAATGTCTTCAGCTTAAAATAATCTTTATGCCAAAGTGGCTTATTTTGGGATGGCATATCCTGATCTCGTTCAAATGTAGAGTAACCAAGTGAGTCTCTTCCAGCTAAGAAATGAGACCTGGATTAAGGTGGTTCTTTGGAAATGAAAATGTATCACATATATAAAAGGATTTTGTATAAGCAAGAACTTGAAGGATTTAGTAACTGGCTAGTATTAGTAAAGGGCAGAAAAAAAGGGATGAATTGTAGGTCACTTTTTAATTTCCCTTTCAAGTCCTTGGAACATTCAAAGAAGGACTGTTACAACAAGCAAGGCATAGGGTAAACTTTATATTGTAAAGGATGAATTAACTGCTAGACAGGCGAGGCCTAAGGGAACAACAAGCTCTGATGTCTATAGATAACTTTTTCCCCAGTGGAGATCTCGCCCCTTTTGGCTCTATAACTAACTCTAGTTACATAATCCTTTAGTTCCTACCTCCGAACAAAGTCACAAGAGTCATTGTGCTATTCTGTTTGCATTGGTTGGTGTTCTGGTGGTGGGAACACAGTTCCCCACTTAAGTATAAAAAAAGGGCAGTACAACCCTCCGGCATTATTCTTTTTTTTTTTTTTTTTTTGAAGATTTTATTTATTTATTTGACAGATAGAGATCACAAGTAGGTAAAGAGAGAGAGGAGGGAGGAAGCAGGCTCCCTGCCCAGCAGAGAGCCTGATGCGGGGCTCGATCCCAGGACTCTGGGATCATGACCTGAGCGGAAGGGAGAGAGAGGCTTTAACCCACTGAGCCACCCAGGCGCCCCTCCGGCATTATTCTTATCTCAGATCTGTTGCTGTGGTTGCTTCAGGGCCTTGAACAGTTTAACCCTTTAAAAGGCTTTTTATTCTTACCTTAACATTTGTTGGTGTTTTTTTCATCCAGTATTCCTGAAGGTCTGAAGGTGGGTGTATGCTTCAAATGCTGTCAGACATACAAATGGTAGGCTCTAAAAGATAAGTCCTTTATAATTTGGATCACTTCGGGCCTTAACCTGTCATTGATTGCAGTAGACTCTACTGTGGCATCTGAGTCCCTCAATCCTTTCTTCTCAGGTGCTTTGTTTCTCCTTCATTGGTTTCTCCCTCCCCCGCATTTGCTCAAATAGTGCTATGCTGTAGAGAAAATCCTTTTCACAGCAGCTTGAGGTCTCTTCCTTCTTAACTTCTCAGAATCCAGCTGAAGCACCCCTGCTCTTAAGAGGTGATCCTCTCAGGAACCTGGGTGGCTCAGTTGGTTAGGCAACTGCCTTTGGCTCAGGTCATGATCCTGGAGTCCCCGGATCATCCCACATTGGGCTCCCTGCTCATTGGGAGGTCTGCTTCTCCCTCTGACCCTCCCCACTCTCAATGCTTTCTCTCTCATTCTTTCTCAAATAAATAAATAAAATCTTAAAAAAAAAAAAAAAAAGTGGGGCGCCTGTGTGGCTCAGTAGGTTAAGCCGCTGCTTTCGGCTCAGGTCATGATCTCAGAGTCCTGGGATCGAGTCCCGCATCAGGCTCTCTGCTCAGCAGGGAGCCTGCTTCTCTCTCTCTCTCTCTCTCTCTCTCTCTCTCTCTCTGCCTGCCTCTCCGTCTACTTGTGATCTCTCTCTGTCAAATAAATAAATAAAATCTTTAAAAAAAAAAAAGTGATCCTCTCAAAGATCATTAGCAACATGATGTCAAGTCCAGTGGCGTTTTTCTCATCACCTTGAAAGTGAAGGAAACTAGAATGTGAATATGCCTCTTTGAAATAAAAATTATTTTTATCTGAAGGCCATTAAGCAGTAAATGTTGGAGAACCTGTCTTTACTTTCCACTTTTCTGCCCGAAGGTGAGATAAATTCTCCTTTTCTTAGAGACAGACTCTTACCGGCTCAGAGAAGGCACCGGTGGAATCCGCAAACAAACCTTACCCCATTAGTTTCCTCCCATATATTTACCTTCCCACAGTTTGCCACCCTTGGAAGCATAGAACCGCTTTCCTTTGTCTTGTCATTTCTCTACAACTTTATCATTCTTTGTTGAAGATCCCATATAAGCCACAGTTCTAAGCCACACTCTTGGATTACTTTTCTGTTGAGGTCTGGCTCTCTGCTGAGCAGGGAGCCTGATGCGGGGCTTGGTGTCAAGGATCCTGGGATCATGACTCTAGCCAAAGACAGCCACTTAACCGGACTGAGCCATGTAGGTGCCCCTCTGCTGAGGTTTCTTTTGTGAGATGTGCACTGCAGGTGTTAATAAACCATTTTTCTCCTGTTAATCTGTCCTTTTATTAAAGAGGCCCAGCTGGAAACCTGAGGGGTAGAGGTAAAGTTTTGCCTCCTCCACAAGTACATTTATGATATTTGACCATCGCTTCAATCTTGAAACTTACTTCCTCTCAGTTTCCATGATAACTGCTCAGAAATCGTTTTTCATATTTCTCTGATAAGTTCTGGCATTTCTCTTTATGGTATTTTCCTGGGGCCTTTGTTATTTTTCCCTTCTGTCTTCCATGGTGATTTCATCTACTGCTATGGTTTTTAAACTATTCCTTCTTTTTGGAGAATATCTCCTTCTCTCCAACTTTAACCTCAGTCTTACCCTTTCCATTAATTACAAGTTGGTTATTTGGTGTTTTGATTTGACCTATTAAGTAACCTGAACTGATTGTCAAAAAATAATGAACCTCAACCCCAAACTTCTACCACAGGAAAAATTAATTTATGATGGATCATGAATGTAAACATGAAAGGTAAACAATAACATTTTTAGAAGAAAAGAAGATTTTCATGACTTTGAGATCAGCAAAAATTTTTTCAACAGAGCACAAAGAAGTGCTAAAAAAAAGTTGAGAAATTTGACTTACTACAATTAAGAACCTCTGTTAATCAAAAGACTCCATAAGAGGCTATTACTCAGCAATAGAAACAAATGAACTATGAACATAGAACACAACATGGACGAACCTCAAAATAATTATGCTAAGTGAAAGAAGCCAAAGAGTACATACTGTCTGATTTCATTTATATAAAACTCTAGACAATGCAGGTAGGTATCTATGGTGATAGAAAGCAGGGCAGTGGTTGCCAAAGGATGAGGCATTGAGGAGGTACTGGAAGGAGAGATTACAACGGGGATATTTTGTGGTAATGGTTTTACAGTTACAAATAGATGTCACAACTTACAGCATCTTGGAGCATCTGGGTGGGTCCCTTAGTTAAGCGTCTGACTCTTGATTTCTGTTCAGGTCATGATCTCAGGGTTGTGGGACTGAGCTCTGAGTCAGGCTCTGCGGTTAGTGTGGAGTTTGCTTGTCCTTCTCTCTCTCTGCTCCCCTGCCCCTATGCTCACTTGCTCTCAAATAAAATCTTTAAAAAAAAACTTACTATGCCTTGCATTTCCAATATATTTTTGGTTGTCAGTTATACCTCAGCAAGGCTGTTTTTAATGTGGAAATAAACACAAAAATGAGAATGGGTGAAGCCTATTTAATCAGAGCTTGTCATAGCAGGGGAGTTAGCTGCCATCACTCGCATTGGCAAAGACTCAAAGGCCGGTAGACCAGTGGGAAGCTTTATAGTGGAGGAAAGGAAGAACTTCAGATATGTCCTGATTTGGGGTTATTGGCATGGGAAAGCTCTAGGCAGCCTAACTACAAGTGGGGGCATCCTTTGTGGTTGTTTAGGTATATATATTTGGCTTTCTGTGGTTGGTCCTAAGTTGGAACCAGGGAAGAAAATTAGGGGAGGTAATTTGGGGTTATTACTCAAGTCTTGACTCTTTGGGGACAGTTTTTTAGGGTTACTGTTGGCTTCCTGGACTAGTTAGTTGCTAGAGATAGTTTGACTTCCTTGACTGATTACTGTAGATAGTATGTTGACTTCTTGGGCTAGATAATGGAGATGTTAGTTTCACTTCCTTTCTGGGCTGGTTCCTGCAGGTTGTGGGTCAGAGCTCTATTTTGATACAGTAGTCTGGCCTTTGTCCATTAGTATATTCAGACTCTCATGAAAAGAAACAGATGCTGTAAGAAAGGCAAGACACAAACTGGGAGAAGATATTTATAGTGCATATCCAACAAAGTACTTATATCCACTATATATATATTTTAGAAACTTCAACAGTTTAGTAAAAAAAGATAACCTAATTTTTAATTGCGCAAAATGCTTGAACTAGAACTTCATTAAAGATGATTTCCAAATAGCCAATAAGCATATGAAAAGATGCTAATAGGGGGAATCCAGTGTTCATTTAATCACTAATTTAATCACTAATCATCTAATACAGATTAAATGAGATACTACCGCACCTCTACCAGGATGGCTAAAATTTAAGAATCAGTAGTACCAGATAGTGGTATAGCTGTGGAGCATCTGGAACCCTCATATACTACTGATGGGCATGTACATCGGTACAGATTCTGGAAAACTGTCCGTGTCTGGTAAAACTAGGTACTTATACTTTGTGACCCAACATTAATAATGCTGGGCTTACAGCTGATGGCGAGGAGTATTTATATCCACCAAAAGATTTGTGTAAAAATACAATAGCCAAAACCAGGAGGCAATCCAAATGGTTATCTGCCGGAATTTATAAACAGTTTGTGATATATTTGTAAAGTGGAGTGCTGCATAGCAATGAAAAAAAGAATAAAGTTCCACATGCAGCATTATGATTTTCATAGGCATGACTTGAATAAAGGAAGCTACCCACAAAAGAGTTAATATTGTTTGATTCCATTTATTTAAATAGAATGATTTGTAAGAATAGATAAAACTGATCTATGATGATAGAAGTCAGAATAATGGTTACTTTTTCCTGAGGGGACCCAAGGGAACCCTCTGAACTATTGGAAATGTTCTGTAACTTGATCTGAATTGCAATTATATGGATGTATACAAACAAAGTATCTATCGAAATAGAAATGAAAACAATAAGATATTTATTGAGCTGTATACCCAAGATTTGTACATTTCACTACATGTAAGTTATACCCCATTTTTATTTATTTTTCTTTTTCTTTTTTGTACTTTTAAGTTTTTATTTAAATTCCAGTTAGGGCGCCTGGGTGGCTCAGTGGGTTGAGCCGCTGCCTTCGGCTCGGGTCATGGTCTCAGGGTTCTGGGATCGAGTCCCGCATCGGGCTCTCTGCTCGGCAGGGAGCCTGCTTCCCTCTCTCTCTCTCTGCCTGCCTCTCTGTCTACTTGTGAGCTCTCTCTGTCAAATAAATAAATAAAATCTTTAAAAAAAAATTCCAGTTAGTTAACATATAGTGTAGTATGAGCTTCAGGAGTAGAATTTAGTGATTCCATCACTTATATGTCCTAGTGCTCATCACAAGGGCCCTCTTTAATTCTTATCACCCATTTAATCCATCCCCCGTCCACATGTCCTCCAGCAACCCTCAGTTTGTTCTCTATAGTTCTGTTTCATGGTTTGCCTTTGTCTTTTTCCCCGTGTTCATTTGTTCCATTTCTTAAATTCTACATGAGTGAAATTGTTTGGTATTTGTCTTTTTTGACTGTCCTATTTCACTTAGCATAATACACTCTATTTCCATCCACATCATTGCAAATGGCAAGATTTCATCCTTTTTTTTTTAAAGATTTTATTTATTTATTTGACACACAGAGATCACAAGCAGGCAGAGAGGCAGGCAGAGAGAGAGAAAGGAGGAAGCAGGCTCCCCGCTGAGCAGAGAGCCCAATGTGGGGCTCGATCTCAGGACCCTGGGATCATGACCTGAGCTGAAGGCAGAGGCTTTAACCCACTGAGCCACCCAGGCGCGCCCCCCCCTTTTTTTTTGGTCAGAGTGAAAGAGAGCATGGCAGGGGGAGGGAGAGGGAGAAGCGGAAGCAGGCTCCCTCCTGAGCAAGGAGCCTGATGTGGGACTCAACCCCAGGACCCTTTGATCATGACCTGAGCCAAAGGCAGACACTTAACTAACTGAACCACCCAAATGTCCTGCAAGATTTCATTCTTTTTGATGACTGAGCAGTATTCTATTGTGTGTGTGTATATATATGTGCATATATATGTGTGTGTGTGTGTATATATGTGTGCATATATATGTATATATGTGTATATATATATATGTATATATACATCACAAGTTCTTTATCCATCTGTTGATGGGTATTTGGGCTCTTTCCATAATTTGGGTATTGTTGATAGTGCTGATATAAAAATTGGAATGCATATATCCCTTCGAATCAGTATTTTTTTATCGTTTGGGTAAACACCTAGTAGTGAAATTGCTGGATCATGGGGTAGTTCTATTTTTAATTTTTGAGGAGCCTTCATAGTGTTTTCAAGAGTGGTTGCACCAATTTGCATTCCTGCCAACATTGTAAGAGGGTTCACCCTTTTCCACATTCTCACCAACACCTGTTAGGTCTTTTGTGTTGTTGATTTTAGCCATTCTGACAGGTGTAAGGTGATACCTTATTGTAGGTTTGGTTTGTATTTCCTTGATGATGAGTGAAGTTGAGCATACTCTATGTGTCTGTTGGCCAACTGTATGTCTTTTTTGGAAAAATGTCTGTTCATGTCTTCTGCCCATTTCTTAACTGGATTATTTGTGTTTTGGATGTTGAATTTGGTAAGTTCTTTATATATTTTGGATACTAACCCTTTATCATATATGTCATTTGCAAATATCTTCTCCCGTTCTGTAGGTTGCCTTTTAGTTTTGATTTTTTTTCTTTGGTTGTGCAGATTTTTATCTTGATGAAGTCCCAGTAGTTCATTTTTACTTTTGTTTCCCTTTCCTCAGCTCGGGAGACAAATGTAGTAAGAAGTTGCTATGGCTGATGTCAAATTGTTTGCTGCCTGTGTTCTCTAGGAATTTGATGGTTTTCCTGTTTCACATTTAGGTTTTCATCCATTTTGAATTTATTTTTGTGTATGGTATTATATCTCAGTTTTTAAAATTTCCAGTTTCAGCTCTTTTCTATTTATACCTTTCCTTAAAACTAGCTTCCTGTTTATTGTTAACTGAAACCTTGTTAAACTTTTTGTAGTCAGTCCTTAAATCCCATCAGCTCTCCCTTTAAAATATCTCCCTCCCATACTATCTCCAAACCATAACTGTACTAGAGTTTTAGCCTTGACCTCAAGCCTGCATTATTGCCAAGGACTTAACTCGTCTCCCCGCTTTTCATACTCAAAACTGTTCTACAGTACGCTAGCAAAGCTCTTTCTAAAGCACCATTCAGATGACGCTAGCACTCTGATCGTGTTAATTCCTTTCCTCAAAGATCTTGAAGGAACTCCCGTTTCTGTTGTATTAGGCTTGCATTGCATTCAAGATTCTTATGATCTGGCCCCAACCAGCCATACTATCTCCCTGTCCATATGTAGTCCTCTAAAAGACTGGGATACTTAATAGTTCCAAATCCATTTTGCTCTCTGTTGCTGATACTCTTTGTTCATGTTCTTCTCTCCCTAAATGTTTTTGCTTCCTCATACCAGCTCTACCTGAAGCCATTTCCACCTGAGGAGCTGTGATGTACTCCATCAAATCCATGAACCCCCTGAAGTTATATCCAAACATTTCTATATGTGTGCATTTTTCTAGAGAAAGGGCTTGTCTTGTTACCAGATTCTCAAAAGTAGTCCCCAAAGTTAAATTGATTTAATGCCGGGGCGCCTGGGTGGCTCAGTGGGTTAAAGCCTCTGCCTTTGGCTCAGGTCATGGTCCCAGGGTCCTAGGATCGAGCCCTGCATCCGGCTCTCTGCTCAGCAGGGAGCCTGCTTCCTCCTCTTCTCTCTCTGCCTGCCTCTCTGTCTACTTGTGATCTCTGTCTGTCAAATAAATAAATAAAATATTTTAAATAAAAATAAATAAATAAATTGATTTAGTGCCCTTGTGAAGGAATACAAATGATCTTATTTTATGTTTTTTAAGATTTTGTTTATTTATTGGAGAGAGAGAGAGAGCAAGAGCATGTGTGAGCAGGGGGAGGGAAAAGGGAGAAAGAACGCCAAGCAGACTCCAGCTCTTGAGGAGCCACACTGCGCTCAGTCTCACCACCCTGAGATCATGCCCTGAGCCAAAACCAAGAGTCAGACGCTTAATCGACTGAGCCACCCGGGCACCCCTCATTTTATGTTTTAACAGAATTTTTGTCTTGTTAGAAATTTAGTCCTCAGTATGGTGGGTAGTAGAACTTTTTTTAATAGATAAATTATAGTTAAAGCTTAAAGTTTCAGATGCAGGTAAAATGGCTTGTCCTCATCCGTTGTTCAGGTCCCTAGACTTTGGTTCTTTTCTTGCATGTGTATGTTAAGGAAGTATTCTTTTTTTCCATTCCAGAATGGGAATTAAATTTTACAGCCTAGATTTTCTTTGTGAGGAATTTATTTTCCTCAAAAGATACTATCTTAATATTTTTTCACTTTGGTATCTTAGGGAGAAATTTTTTTCCCTCCCACATGACTGTTTGCACAGCTAGACAATACCATCTCTGTATGCTTTGAATTTAAAAGATATTAGTCACATTTTTCAACACTTTTTTTTTTTTCCTGTTTTAGATTCCTATAGGCAATGGAAACTGATCTCAATTCCCAGGACAGAAAGGACCTGGACAAGTTTATTAAATTTTTTGCCCTCAAGGTAATATATCTATTCTCTTGAGCTCAGAACTGTTAGAAATAACTTCCGTGCTTCTTCCTTTTTGGAAATACAGAATAACAGCTTGCAGCTTGCCCATTTTAAGGGATACTTCTGTCTGTTGTAAACCAAACTGTGAAGTTTGGGGGCGGTACTGGGGGTGTAACTAAAAAGTAGCTTCCAATTTTCCAGAGCTACTTGTTCAAAAAAAATTTTTTTTTGCAAGGCTGTTTGCAGAAATGTCAAACTATTATGCCAGGTTATTGGCACAGTATGTTCTCTTGGGGTGGGAACAAAGACAGTGGACTGGAATGGACAGCATTTCAGGCATCCTTCCTAAAGCATCAACTAACTCTGAAATGTCTGACTTCCATTTATTGTTCCCTTCTGGGTAAATGAGGAATTAAAACTGAATTTTGAATGCTTGAGAAGTTATATTTTCTTGAGAAGTTATATTTTCTTAAATCTAAAAATCATTTCCACCTCTATCACTCCTTCTCATGATTGCCATGTAAAAAACAATCCATGCAGTAGATTCTGGTTGTAAAATTAGTTGGGAGACTTTTGCCATATGGGCCAAATGATATGAATAATTGTGGAATCCTTGGTTTAAATCTACTATGATTACATAAGTGTACGGCAGTGAATATTTAAACCTACGGTTGGACTTGTTTCTTTATGAAAGTCAGAGCTACCATGTGCAAATTTCCTTCTGCCATGTGAGAATATTACAGATCCCAAGCCTTAAACTAAAATTCCTCCAATCAGTTGACATTATGCCCTCAGGAATATTTACAGTATTATTTTTGTGTCGTGGTTTTTTTTTTTAAATATGTTCTTGAATTTTAAAATCCTGTCATTTCCTAAAGTGATGTTATGATCATTGGCATCTTTCTAACCCTGCGTTCAGGGGCTGTTAACCCTGATTGTGAGTCAGAGCAATTTAAGACTCTTCATCATTGATTTTTTTTTTTCTTGTTTGTTTGCTTTTTTTTTAGACTGTCCAGGTGATTGTCCAGGCTCGACTCGGCGAGAAGATTTGCACTCGTTCATCTTCATCCCCAACGGGTTCAGATTGGGTAAAGTTCCTGGTTTTTTGTTTTTTAAGGCGTGTTTGTCATCAGGAATTGTACATAGTGCAGTTGCAAAGAATACAGTTTATAGTGTTACTAAATCACAGCATTAATATGTCTAATTCCGTTTGATTCATTCACTTGGAAAGTATATTCTTCATCAAATGTTAGCCCTAGGTTTATATGATTCTCATCTTTCTACTGCAGTCAGGGAAAAATTTAGTCTTTAGAAAAATACCTTGTTGACTGATTTTTTATAATAAGTCATTACCTCTTTCAACCTGAGTTTCGGGGCTTTGATGCAGGTTATCTTTTCTGGGCAAGGGAGAAATGAATGGATGTCCTTCATCACGCAAAGCCATGCCGGCATTACCCAGCATAACCATCTCACTGCTTTATATTCCCATAATGTGCCTTGTGAGTGTTTAACAAAAGTCCCTTTTGTTTTCTAGTTCAATTTAGCAATCAAAGACATCCCAGAGGTTACACATGAAGCAAAAAAGGCACTGGCAGGACAGTTGCCTGCTGTCGGGAGATCGATGTGTGTGGAGATCTCACTCAAGACTTCTGAGGTAAGGTTATGGCCAGGGTGGTGTGTTCATTTGGACTCAAAGCTCTCCACACGCTGGTTCCAATTCAACTTCATTCCTGCCTCCTCCCTCTCTGAACTTAGCGTTCTCTGAGGAGGTCATGCTTTTTGTATTTATTCTCCCAAACACTTGAAATTGGCTTTTTGTCCTCCTTATGTGTCAACTATGTATGAAATGTTTCTACTTAATCCTTCAAGACTCATGTGTTCTTGAAACCCCCTTTCTAGTGGAAGAGGTTACTACTTTCCTTAGACTTACCATATGCTTTGTTTACATTGTTTCTAAAATACAACTTGATGTATTGTGATTTTTTTAGATGTGTTTTTACTTATTTCACATCAGGATCAAGGCAGATATTGTTACTTGTGTGTTTATTGATTTATTTCCATTAAGATTGTGAAGCTGGGGAAGTATAATAAAAGGCAGTTGGAGTTTGGAGCTGCACAGACCCAAGTTCAGATCCTAGCTGAGTGACTTTGGCCAAATTACCTAACCCCACCCCCACCAACACCACCAAACTAACATGACACTTCATAGGGTTTTTATATTTTCTCATTTAATCTTTATTCGTAAAGTGCCTAACATAACTTACAGTAGCGATCATTCCATGTTCCCGTTCATACTTTACACTTTTATTCTTGAGGTCAGCAGTTACACCACATCTTATTTATTTCTGTGGTTGTTCAGATTCTTTTTGAAATGAGGCAGGATATAAATAAATAATCATCTCTTGGGCCTAGCACAGTGCGTGGATGGCACTCTTGATGAAGTTTGTTGAATGAATGATGTTGATACTTGTTCTGTGGAAACCTTAGCACCCCAAAAAACAAAACTTCTATTCTTCTTTGTTGTATTGCCAGTTTACACTATGAATCATTTTCTTTAGTGATCCACAGGGAGTCCTAAAGGAATCCCTAGAAGAACTCTTTCCTTTCCCAGGTGAAATCTGAGTATAAAATATTCCGATTATCCTAGACAAACTGCACCAACTTGTCTTGGATACTTCCTACTATTCATCCTCCCTTGACTTTGGGGAGCAGGGGAAATCCAAAATTTATCACATCATTTAAAAATGACAGTATGATGAAAAAGATACCTTAAGGATACATATTTAAATTTTATCTAGAGCTAGTAAGTTCTGTGTTCCACAAACTAACCCAGGGTTACTTCCAAATCTAAAAGAATAGCCCTCTTCGAGTTGATTGGTAATAAGGTTACTTGTGTTCAAAAGTATGACTGTCCTTCTTACTAAGTGGCACACAGGAGTGTTACAGGGTTGAGGGATTCTGGCTTTAGTTTTTGTTTTTCTTTCCCACCCACTGGACTAAGTCTGTTCAGAGTACCAGAGAAAGACTGAACAGTTTGGCTAAAGACATTACAGAGCTAAAAAGATTTTTAAGTGAGGAGCTTGTTAAGGTATTCCTTAACAGTGGGTGTCACCTAAAAATATCTCCCATAGAATTGGAGGGAAAGGCTCTCTCCATCATCTGAAGTGTTGGCCTTTCTGAAGAGTAATTTGGATATACATAGCAAAAATCTTTGAAGCATGAGTACTGCTTAACAATGCTAATTCTGGAAATTTATCTTAAGAAATTAATTTAGGGCAAGGACAAAGTTTTAATCTCAAGGCTATTTATCAGAGTCTTGTTTGTGGTAATGAAAAATTAGAGGTGACCTATATGTCCATGTATCGGGGGAACTGATTGGATGAAATGATGGTCATAGGGTAGAATACTACGCAACCATTAAAAATGGTATACTGTTTTACTCTAAGGAAAACTTCATGTTGTGTTTATTAATGGGAAAGTGATAAAAATAACATACAGTATAGTCTCACATTAAAAAAATTTTTTTAGGTTTATTAAGTATTGTTAGACTCAACATGGGTCTTAACACATGACCCCGGGATCAAGAGCTACCTGCTCTTCCAACTGAGCCAGCCAGGCATCCCTCATGTTATTTATTAAAGTGGCTGATGAGTTTATAAATTGATTTTTTTTCCCTTTATTTATTTTTTCAGTATTTTTATAGTGACTGAACAGTGCTTTATAATTAAAAAAAATTTTAATTAAAACAAGTATTTTTCAATTGTCCCATCTACAGGGAGATTCCATGGAGCTAGAAATTTGGTGTCTTGAAATGAATGAAAAGTAAGTGCTCTGTCTTAGGGTCTGTGGTTGTGGTAGCTGAGGATAAAAGATGACACAGGGAAAGCAGGGCTTTTGTTACCAGTCATGGAGGGTTTCTTCCCACTTAACAAAGCCAGTAGGTCTTTGCTACAATTTGCTTCATGCTTGGCTTCCAGCCCAGGCACAGAGATGACCTTCAGCGGGAGGGTCAGTCCACCAAAACTTAGACACCACAGGGAAAAGAGCAGAGAAAAGACTGAAAAGGATTTGTTGTTTTCCCAGAGTACAGATAGTTCTCTGATTAAATCCCTTGCGAGCTCTTGTAACATGACTGCTCTGTGTTGTCTGTTTTCTGTATGGCAGACATCCAATACGATTCCCCTTCACTACTTTTTACATGCTGTGTTGGTCATAGGTTGGAAATGCATGTTATTTTCCTTCTCCATTTTCTTCTTTCAAGGCAGATTAGCTTACTTCCTGCCTGAAGCTTCAGTTTTCATGAACAGTATATAGGCAAATGGAGGAAATAGCAACACATCAAAAGAAAAATCTTAATAATAAGTCTGGGTTGTGGGTATTGTTTTTCTTTCCTAAGTAGAAAGCAATTGCCAGGTATAGTCTAAAATTTTAGTACCAAACAGACTTTTCTCCAGATTTCCTATTAGATATATAGAGGTAGAAAGCTCATAAGATACTATCTTGAAATTATTTGCACTTCCATTAATATAATTGTAGTGTTGAATTACTGTTTTTGAGTGTGTAGCTCTATTTCTTAGATAATAGCTTCAAAGCTAGAAAAAAATATTAGGTGCCTTTTGTTATCTACTGCCTGGTTCTAGAGCACAGAAAAGTAAAACTCTTGCTTACCTCAATAATCTCTTGATAAACTGACAAAAACTTCTAATTACACGTTTAGTTCAGAACATGTTTTCGTGATAAATTTAATCTTCTGCAGTTCCCACACTTAATTTGCAGTCATCTATGTTGACTGTCATACTCTGTGAAAGGTGTTATGTGGACTGCAAAGCAGGTTATATTCTATCAGAATTCATGAATAATGCTAACAGACGAATCTCAGTCACTAGACAGAACATAACACCTCTATATCTGTTGCATTTCTGTTCTTGGTTTTATGTGAGTTGAGTAGGCGAATGCTGATTGTGTCTGTGTGCTCCTCAGGTGTGATAAAGAGATTAAAGTTTCCTACACGGTGTACAACAGACTGTCGCTGCTGCTGAAGTCCCTCCTTGCCATAACTAGGGTGACACCAGCTTACAGACTCTCCAGAAAACAGGGGCATGAATATGTCATATTGTACAGGTAAACAACATAGTGTCACCTTCCTGATTCACTCATTAGCCTTGCCACTTGGCACATCGACTGGTATAGGAGTATTCTGTGATTAATTTTGGACAGATGGTTGGTAGGATAGTTGATGCTATAGCTTCACTATGATTGTCTGTCCTTCCTCCTTTGTGAACCTCAACTTTGCGAAGCTACCAGGTTCTTTGTCCTTTTGTTCTGTGTACAGTCACTGATTCCTGTGGAATGGATTTTGAGGTTGTAGTAATACACGTCTCAAAGCTGAAAAAGGAGCTTAAGACTTTAAAAACCAGGTTATCCTGGGAAAATACCACAGCCTTCTATATTTCAGAGTTAAATTAAAACCTAACAGACTTTCAAATTCAATTTGTTGTTGATAGTTGTCTGTAGATACAAAGAACTTCTCAGTGATTCTTTGAGTATTTTCCTTGCAGTGGTTCACCTCAACATGTATTTATAGAGTGCCTTTTTAATGTGAGCATTGTGCTAGGCCCAGGGAAGAACTCTACAGAGGCCCTGCCCCATAGGGGCCTGTCTATTGGGGGAGACAGTTTGGCACATGCATAATTATAATAAAAAGCAGGATTGGAAGACTACATAGCAGTATCAGTAGAAAAGTACTAGGAGAACACAGGGAGGGAAAGTTTGTTCTGGGTGGGGAAACCAGACAGACTTCCTGGAGGAAGTGGGATTCAAGCTAGACCTTGAGGCAGAGAGAATTTCAGCTGGTAGAAGTGAGGGAGAATGATCATTCCAAGTGGGGAGTGCGACAGATGGCAAGGCATAGAAGTCGGGGACGGGATATGAGCTGTGCTCAGTTTGTCAGATGGACCCTAGTGGTGGTATAGAAGATAAGTAGGAAAGTGTGAGAGCAGCACGTGGAAAGCCAGGAGTTCCCAGATCACCCAAGACTTTTTTCATGTTAGTGATGAGCTACTGGTTTTAGCCTTTGGCTTATAGGTATAGAGCTAATTGTGAGGAGAAATTAGTATAGCAGGATGGAAAGACTAAGGATTAGAGCCTTAACTAGTTAAGCTAAACAGTCTACTACCCAGAGTAGTTATCAAGTCATTCTTAAATTTTCTTAGCAGTAATCTAGCAACCCTACCCATGTTTGTTTATTTTTCCAAATCTTTTTTTTTTCCTAAGATTTTATTTATTTATTTGACAGATAGCGATCACAAGAAGGTAGAGAAGCAGGCGGAGGCAGGGGTAGGGGGAAGCAGGCTCCCTGCTGAGCAGAGAGCCTGACTCGGGACTCGATTCCTGGACCCTGAGATCACGACCCTAGCTGAAGGCAGAGGCTTAACCCACTGAGCCACCCAGGCGTCCCTATTTTTCCAAATATTTAAAATATTTTTGTTGTCTTCTCTGTAGTCTTTAGGTTTCAAGTTGAGTATTCCATTTGAAAATTACTAGACCTTTATTCAAATATAGCGAAAGAGGGATGCTTGGGCGGGGCTCAGTCAGTTAAGCATCTGCCTTCAGCTTGAGTCATGATCCCAGGGCCCTCAGCTTGGGCCCCACATCGATTCCTTGCTCGCCGGGGAGCCTGCTTCTTCCTCTGTCTGCCACTCCCCCTGCTTATGGGTGTGCTCTCTCTATCTCTTGACAAATAAATAAAATCTTTAAAAATATATGTATATAACGAAAGATCACTTCTAACTCTTACTTCTCACTTACCTATACCAAGCCCCCTTCATTTTGGTTCTTTTGTAAGTAACCATACTACACTACTAGTTATCAACTTAATTAACTAGGACTTTTGGTCCTTTCATTACCAATGTTTAAAGCTTTATTCTGTATCTCTGGAGTAAGGCAGGATTTATTGCTCACTGTTTATTATTTAGGAGTGCTTTTGGATACAAATAATATGGTTTAAACCATAGAGAAGTGTGTGATCTCAGGTAGATTTGGCTCCCCCCCCACCCTTTTTTATACTATTGTGGTTTTTTGTTTTTTTTTTTTAAGATTTTTTAATTTATTTGTCAGCAAGAGAGAGAGAGAGAACACATGTGTACAAGTCAGGGGGAGGGGCAAATGGAGAGGGAAAAGCAGGCTACCTGATGAGCAGGGAGTCTGACAGGGGGCTCGATCCCAGGATCCCAAGATCATGACCTGAGCCGAAGGCAGACGCTTAACTGACTGAGCCACCCAGGCGCCCCTAAACAATCGTTAACAGGTTAACAGTGTAGCTTTATAACATTAAAGAATAGCTTTCTGGTTTGTATTTTTTTTTAAGCTATATTATCATTTCCCCCCTGACTTAGTAAATTTAATCATGTCACTGTATAATTACATAGTTATAAAAATTCATTCTGAATTTGTTGGTTCATTAAGACTGAATTAAAATTAATTGTTGTCTGCCTGCTATCTGTGAAGAAAACTTTTGCTTAGCACCTGAATGTCATAATGGATATAGCCAAGAAGGTGGTTAGATAAGCACTGTACCAATTACCAATATTCAAATGAGTACTGAGCTTTTTTTTTAAAAAGGATTTTATTTATTTATTTGAGAGAGAGATCATGAGCAGGGGAAAGGGCAGAGGGAGAATGAGAGAGAGACAAGCAGTCTACCCCAGTGACCAGGGAGCCCGACGTGGGGCTCGATTCCAGAACCCAAAATCACAACCTGAGCCGAAATCAAGCGTTGGATGCTCAACCAGCTGAGCCACCAGAGGTTGCAACAGAATGTCTTCTGGCAGCTTTTTATGGACATTATTCCTGTGTTATTTTATAGCAGGAGTCAGTGAACTATGGCCAGCAGACCATCTGCTTATTTTTATAAATAAAGTTATTTTATTATTTAAAAAAAAATTTTTTTTTAGTAATCTCTGCACTCAACATGGGGCTCCATCTCATGACCCCAAAGTCAAGATTCTCATACTCTTCTGACTGAGCCAGCCAGGTACCCCTAAATGAAGTAATTTTAGAACACAGCCTCCCCCTTCATGTATGTATCATCAATGGCTACTTTTGCAGGACAACAGCAAAGCTGAGTAGTCTGTCTCAGACTACATGGCCTGCAAGCCTTAAATATCTGGCCCTTCTCACAAAAATTTGCTGACTCCTGCTTTATGGCGTCTGTCCCTTTTGTGCATGTATTTCAGAAATTAAACACGTTTCTTTTCTCTCATACCAGATTATAATTTGTGAAACCTGGGTTTCAGATTTACCCTGAATCTCCTCCCTAGCTTATTCTTATCTCACACCTAACACCTAACCATAGGGCTTTGTATATTGTTGGAGCTTAGTTTTTAGTTGAACAAAGCCATGTACATGTTTAATTTTTAACCGTATTAATTGGAAAGTATAACAGTGTTTTATAGTGTAGTTTGTCATGTTTTATAGTTCAGACCTATAGCTAATATAGACTGCCTTTCCCAGGGAAATTCAGAGAAAGGTTCTACTGTGCTTACATTTTTGTATTTTCAGAATAAATAGTCTTGTGTAATTCTTCTATATTGGAAAAGATTTTCGAATTTCTTAACCAGTTTACTTTGGAATGACTTGTGACAAGCATGGAGAGCTACCCTAATTGAAGACCACTCTCAAAATATGGTACCTTCTATTGCATATTTGAAAGTTGCCATACAACACCCAGTGGTCATCACAAGTGCCTTTCTTAATGCCCATCACCCATTTAACCCATCCCCCACTCACTTCCCTTCCATCAACCCTCGGTGTATTCTCTTTAGTTAATAGTCTCTTATGGTTTGCCTATCTCTCTGTTTTTATCCTCTTTTATTTTTCCTTCCCTTCCCCTATTTTCATCTGTATTGTTTCTTAAATTCCATATATGAGTGAAATCATACGGTATTTGTCTTTCTCTGACTGACTTCTGAACACTTCGCATATTACAGTCTAGTTCCAGTCACATCATTGCAAATGGCAAGATTTCATTGTGATGGCTGAGTAATATTCTTTTATATATATATGGAATATATATATGGAGTGTATAATGGAAATAAATATATATCACATTTTCTTTATCCATTTATCAGCTGATGGACATGGGGGCTCTTTCCATAATTTGGCTGTTGTTGATAATGCTGCCAAAAACATTAGGGTGCATGTGCCCCTTCGAATCGGTATTTTTGTATCCTTTGGAAAAAATATCTAGTAGTGCAATTGGTCAGTTGTACAGCTATTTTTAACTTTTGAGGAACCTCCATAGGGTTCTCCAGAGTGGCTGCACAGTTTGCATTCCCACCAACAGTGTAAGAATGTTCTCCTTAAGAAAGGAGATCTTAAATGTTCTAATCCCAAGAAAAAAACATTCTGGACAGTTAACTGGACATAACTGTGATGATCAATTTGTAATATAAACAAACATTGAATCTTGTACATCTGAAACTAATAGAATTTTGTATGTTGAACATACCTCAAAAAAATATATAGTATTTTGGAGCACCTGGGTGGCTCAGTGGGTTAAGCCTCTGCCTTCGGCTCAGGTCATGATCCCAGGGTCCTGGGATCGAGCCCCACATCAGGCTCTCTGCTCAGCAGGGAGCCTGCTTCCCCCTCTCTCTCTCTGCCTGCCTCTCTGCCTACTTGTGATCTCTGTCAAATAAATAAATAAAATCTTTAAAAAAAATAGTATTTTCTTTTTTTTTTTTTTAAGATTTTATTATTTATTTGACAGAGAGAGAGACACAGCAAGAGAGGGAACACAAGCAGGGGGAGTGGGAGAGGGAGAAGCAGGCTTCCCGCCAAGCAGGGAGCCCGATGCAGGGCTCGATCCCAGAACCCTGGGATCATGACCTGAGCCCGAAGGCAGATGCTTAACAACTGAGCCACCCAGATGCCCCTAAAAAAAATAGTATTTTCTAATAGTGGTTTGAAATCTGTTTGCCAGTTTTATTTCTATATTCTTTGTTCCCTGGGAGGTATACTTTAAAAATACATTGCAGGAGCAGAAGAAGAAACTAATGCAGACTCCACTTTATTATTATTTTCCTTACTTCTTAACCAGTTCTTTCCAGGGGCACCTGGATGGCTCAGTGGGTTAAGCCTCTGGCTTCGGCTCAAGTCATGGTCTCAGGTCCTGGGATTGAGCCCCACATCAGGCTCTCTGCTCAGCGGGGAGCCTGCTCCCCCGCCCCCACTCTCTCTGCCTGCCTCTCTGCCTACTTGTGATCTCTCTCTGTCAAATAAGTAAAGTCATAAAAAACAACAACAGCAATTCTTTCCATATATATCCCTATGCCTGCAGCTTCATTGAAGTGGTATCATTATTGCTTCGTTAGGAGAGGTATTCATGCGGATAAGAAATGAAGGGTTTGTTAAATTGTTTTGTCTGTAAGGCCCTTAGAATAAAGAATCATTTATTTTGAGGCTCCTGGGTGGCTCAGTCATTCAGCATCTGCTCTCAGCTGAAGTCATAATCACAGGGTCCTGGGATCAAGCCCCGAATCGGGCTCCCTGTTCGGCGGGAAGCCTGCTTCTCCCTCTCCCACTCCCCCACTTGTGTTCACTTGCTGTGTCTCTCTCAAATAAGAAAAAAAAATCTTGGGGGAAAAAAAAAAAGATCATTGATTTCTTTTTCTTTTTTTTTTTTTCTTTCCTAAGGATATATTTTGGTGAAGTTCAGCTGAATGGCTTAGGAGAAGGTATGTATCAAAAAGCATTTGTAGTGTTAAGAGCCCTCCTGACTTCAGAGATGGCCTTGGGTACTGGCTGTTAATGTGTAGCTTGTGATTTTAATATGTGTGACACACGTAAGGAAAAGATAGGAAGGTGGTCCAAAGAGCCACCAGGGGATGACTGAGTCATTTTGCCCAGAGTTCTAGGAACTCAGTATCTTTCTTACTCTTGATACCATTGTCTGTTCTCCTAATTTTCTATAATGAGCATGTTTAATGTTTTTGATGAGCATAAGCAATTTTGAAAAATTGGAAATGAAACCAGGAAAGCCAGCAAAGCTTTGTTGGATATAACGCCTCCCAGGCCCTGGTTCTTTTCTATAATTAGTTCTGGGCAGCAGCATGAGTCGAAGTGCATTCACTTCCGCACCAGCGTAAACCGAGGGGTTCGTGTGATAAAGCCCCGGGGCCTCTTTTCTGTCTCACAGAGCACGTGACTGACACCTTGGGGCCTGGTTGATTAGGACTTGCTCAAACTTTAGGACTAACGTCCTAAAGAGGACAGTTGTTTTGCCTCTTTGAAGGTCGGTTTATCTGGAAAGAGAATGTTGTTTTCTCTTCCAATATTGGGTCCAATATAAAATAAATTTTAAAAATTATGTATATACACAAACACACACATAAACGTAAAGGGAATTAAGGCCGCTACACATATGGCGCAGAGTAGATAAAGCCAGAGATTGTACGATAGGCTGAATGAGTCAGGGAAGGCCAGACTGGGGACAGTGTCAGTGTTCTCTGGGGGAAAAGCTAATTATGTATTTCTTCCTAGGTTTCCAGACAGTTCGCGTTGGGACAGTAGGCACCCCTGTGGGCACGATCACTCTTTCATGTGCTTACAGAATTAACTTGGCATTTATGTCTACCAGGTGAGGAGAGAGCCTTGGAATCCAAAAGAACTCTTCCAAAGATATTCAAGATATTAAAGTTCGTTTGTCCCCTCAAACTCCGTGGCTAAGCCCACAGTTCAGCTTTGCCATTGCTGAAACCTGCCCTTCTGGAAAATAAACTCGAGAAAGAGCCCCGTTTCCAGATGGGAGAATCTGAGTGTCTCGGAGCCTTCAGTGTAGAGTTGTGGTTTATATTTAGGGATGCAGTGGTTAAGACTAGAGGTTCCTTCCAGTAGATTTAAGGCGAGGGTCCTCTGAAGACTTCAGGGGGGCTGACAAGGCATTCTAACAAATACTGCAATCTGCTTATTGCATTACAGGCAATTTGAGAGGACCCCACCTATCATGGGGATTATCATTGATCACTTTGTGGACCGTCCCTATCCCAGCTCCTCACCCATGCACCCCTGCAATTACAGGTGAGGAATGTGTAGGGGCTTTCCCAGACTGCAGCTAGGGAGAAGCATCCATCTTGCACGCAGAGCACCTCCATAAGCACTCGCCAGTGGGCAGGGGGCAGTGCTGGGGACCCCACATGGAGAGCAGTGGTGTGGTTAGCTTCCCTCCCTGTAGCTGCCTGCTCCCTGCCTATAAGGTACACCAAGCTTTGGAATGTATAGACTGTCTCAGAAAATTCTTGGGCATTTTGGATCTTGACGGTAGTAATTTGACTTTCGATTTGATTTTACTTAGAGACTACAAGAGTGGCAGTAATTAACAGAATGTCTTTCACAAATTAAATGGTTTTATGGTCACCATTGGCACAGTTTAGTTATAGATTAGAATCCAATGTCTTCAGGCCTAGATCCAAGAAAACAGAGTTCTGTAGAGGTCAGAACAGATGTTTATTAGGAAAGATACTGCCTTTACGTGAAGGACTTTTGAAGTTGGGTAGGTTCATCTTTGGAGTCTAGACTTTGTTTCACTGCATCTCTAATTGCTTATAGTTCTTTGGTCCCAACACTGGTCAGGCTTAAGAAAATATTATCAAATGACATATCAGGTAAAATGTTTAGGTTAAAAATAAAAGCCTTGGTCAGCCTCTAGATGTTTTTCTCTGGATATGTCTGACATTATCAAGGACTCAACACGCCTCTTTTGCCATAATGAGCTCTGCCTGAAACGCCTCTTGTCACAGCTTTCATATTTATCTAACCTCCCTTTGTATCCTTTCTGAAACCGACTGCTGTGACCATAAAATTCATGATTTATTTTCCTGCGATCATAGAACTGCTGGTGAGGACACTGGAGTAACATATCCTTCTGTAGAAGATTCTCAAGAAGTGTGTACAACCTCTTTCTCCACCTCTCCTCCGTCTCAGGTACAGGGAAACAGTTCTGGGGCGGTTCTAGTGACTTAGTACACATATGGACTTGAAATGTGTCAGAATTTAGGTAGTCTCTTTTGGTGGTGGTAGTGGTGGCCATTGTTTCCAGGGGGTTGTTTTGAGGGGTGAGGTAGAGCCTTCTTATCTAGCAGGTAATATTGCAATGTTTCTAGTCTATAACCATGCCTTTTTTTTTTTTTTTAAGATTTTATTATTTATTTATTTATTTATTTGAGAGAGAGAGAGCGAGAGCGCATGCATGTGCGCACAAGCAGAGGCCAAGTGGGGAGGGAGAAGGAGAGAGAATCTGAAGCAGCTTCTGTTTTGAGCATGCAGCCCAACACGGGGCTCCATTTCACAGCCCTGAGATGATGACCTGAGCTGAACCAAGAATCACGTTTAACTGACTGAGCCACCCAGGTGCCCCTCTAGTCTGTAACCATTCTTAACCCATAAGATTACATGTAACCTTTACGTTTCTGGAGACATCGTAAAATTCCCTAGAAGAGGAGTCCTAGAATTCCAAATGCATTGTGATACCAGAGAGGTATTCTATCTTACTCTTGTTAATTCGGTAGCTACTTCACTTTGGAAGTGGTTAATATGTTTCCTCATAATGGAAGGAGCACAAAAGGAACCAGTAATTATTTGGCATAGAATGCCAGTAAGAAACCAGCAGCACAGTCTCTGTTCATAGTTGACACAGATTTCTGGCTATCTGCATTCTTAATCTGAACATTTTAAACCATTAACTTTTCCACTTGAGTCCATCTCCAGTGTCAAACTCAGTTTCAGTGGAACACAGGCTCCAAACAAGGTTCTCAGCTTCCCAAGCAGACCCACCTGGGTGGCATTGTTGTATAACGTACGTGGTACCAGGTCTGCTTTAGCAAAGGAGTCGTTTGTTGCCAGATGACTGAATTTCAGGGCACGTTTCTTCCCTTCCAGCCTGAGTCATTCATCTCCCACCTTATGGCCTACAGCTCTCTGCTCTGCCTGCTCATCCTCTCTACCACTCTCTTTCTCTCTGATTTGCACATTAGACAGTTTCTTCTAGACCTAACTCAGTTCTGTGTTCCTCTAAACTGGTCCCAGATTATCTCCTTTAACCATCTTACTTTGGGAGCCCAACAAATTAATTCACTACCCATGAATTTTTATTTTCTGTGTTTTTTAATTAAGAAAATTATTTAAATTTACTTCATTCTGAGTTGTTGGGAGATACTGGATTAAAATTATGGTTCTCATCTGTTTCAAAAACAGAAGTTAAGCACAAAAGTTAGCTGAAAAAAAAAAATGTGTGTGAAGGAAATGACAAAATCCATGGGTCTCTGTTGTTTCTGTTGTTCCAATTTAGAGTTAAGGAGGTTCTTGCTATAAAGTTGCCTAGACAGTTTGGGTGGGTGGGGGGTGGGACCTGTTACTCCTCTTCCCTGGTGAAGATGTATAGGCATGAGTGTCACCATTGCTTTGGGAGGGGGTAGCTTCTGGCACTCTTGCTGACATAGAACAGTACTGACCCAAAAAGAGGGGGAGGTCCACCAGAGCACATTAGTGCAAGTAGATCATTTTTTAGATAGTCAAATTGTTGTTTTATTTTTTAATTTTTTTCATTAGAGAGAGAGTGAGAGCATGAGGAGGGCAGTGCTTAGAGGGAGAGAGAAGCAGACTCTCTGCTTAGCAGGGAGTCTAATGCAGGACTCGATCCCAGGACCCTGGGATCATGTCCTGAGCCAAAGGTAGACGCATAACCAACTGAGCCACTCAGGTGCCCCCATTTTTTTTTTTTTAAGATTTTATTTATTTGACAGAGAGATCATAAGGAGGCAGAGAGGCAGGCAGAGGGAGAGGGAGGAGCAGGCTCCCTGCTGAGCAGAGAGCCCAATGTGGGCTCGATCCCAAGACCCTGAGATCAGGACCCAAGCCGAAGGCCAAGGCTCAACCCACTGAGCCACCTGGGCGCCCCCCCCCACAAGTTTTGTTTTAGAAGTGATAAATGCATGAACAGTAAATGAGGTTGTAACTTGGAAGATAACGAGGATGGTGAGGCTGGGGCTTAACAAATCAGTTTGTCTCTTTCTCGAGTACAGTGGAAATTTGACCTGACCCCAAAAGTAAGGGGAAGTTAAGTAGTTACTGCATCTCCCATTTGCACAAAGTCGGTTGACCTGTGTAAGGGGAGCCTGTCTTTCTCATGGTATCAGTCACCTGCTGTGTCTTGTCACAGTTTGCAAGTAGATCGTGCCAAGATCTTATCAACACTGAGCATCCCATGGGTGAGCCTCCTCGCTACCCTCTAAGTACCTCTCATTGGGGCTGGTACAGTTTGTTGCAGAAGTACTCATTGTCTTTTTTTTTTAAGATTTTATTTATTTATTTGTCAGCAAAAGATCACAAGCAGGCAGAGGCAGAGGGAGAAGCAGGCCTCCCCACTGAGCAAGGAGCCCAATGGAGGACCCAGTCTGAGTACCCTGGGATCATGACCTGAGCCAAAGGCAGCCGCTTAACCAACTGAGCCACCCAGGTGTCCCAAAGTATTCATTTTCAACCTTAGTGGCAGAACAGAAAGAGAAAGTGATTTGCCAGCAGGTCTTATCATTCCTGTAAATACTGAACTAGTTTCTTCCTCGATTTAGCCTAGGGAATTGCATAACTGTTCAACAATTTCTATTTGAGCTTTTTGCTAGAGTCCAGTAAATGCATGTTAATGTGGTATTTGTTTTCCCAACCAAATACGGACCATTGTGTCATGTGGGCACAGAGTCGAGTCAGGAAATAGTTGTGACCCTGAACCTGCTGCTGTGATTTCAGGTCCGACCTCCAGTTCTAAGCATTAACTAACTAATTGGTAAGACTTAAAGATAGAACAGCAAGACCCAAAATAATCTTTTTTTTTTTTTTTTAAAGATTTTATTTATTTATTTGAGAGAGACAGTGAGAGAGAGCATGAGCGAGGAGAAGGTCAGAGAGAGAAGCAGACTCCCCGTGGAGCTGGGAATCCGATGCGGGACTCGATCCCGGGACTCCAGGATCATGACCCGAGCTGAAGGCAGTCGTCCAACCAACT
>NW_019154106.1:16922401-17011325 GCF_002288905.1 Enhydra lutris kenyoni | reverse complement strand
TTTAAGATTTTATTTATTTATTTGAGAGAGACAGTGAGAGAGAGCATGAGCGAGGAGAAGGTCAGAGAGAGAAGCAGACTCCCCGTGGAGCTGGGAATCCGATGCGGGACTCGATCCCGGGACTCCAGGATCATGACCCGAGCTGAAGGCAGTCGTCCAACCAACTGAGCCACCCAGGCGTCCCTCCAAGAGTTGTGTTTTTTTTTTTTTTAAGATTTTTTTTTTAATAGCTTTTTTATTTTTTATTTTTTTAAGATTTTTATTTATTTGGCAGACAGAGATCACAAGCAGGCAGAGAGGCAGGCAGAGAGACAGGGGGAAGCAGGCTCCCTGCTGAGCAGAGAGCTTGATGCGGGGCTTGATCCCAGGACCCTGAGATCATGACCTGAGCCAAAGGCAGAGGCTTAACCCACTGAGCCACCCAGGTGCCCCGAAATCTAAGAGTTTTTAAAGTGCCCTGGCTTTTACTACATCATGTTCTCCTTCACCATGTGGGGCTATAAAACACACACACACACTCTCATGCATGTGTACAGGCAAGCGTGCATGCATACACATACACACACACACACAGTGCCTGCACCTGTACTCACCAATTCATCCTGCCTCAGATGGTGTAGTCAGGTGTGCAGCTGGGTACCTGAGCATTTTTTGTAAGATTTTATTTTTTTAAGAGAGCATGAGCAGGGGGAGGGGCAGAGGTCCCCACTTGGCACAGAGCCCAAGGTGGGGCTCGATCCTAGGACCCTGAGATCTTGGCCTGAGCCAAAGTCAGATGCTTAACCGACTGAGCCACCCAGGCACCCTGGACCCAAGCATTATAAAGTTCCAGTCAGCAAATGTCTGTTGTTTGAACGTGTCCTTACAGATTCTGGGTCCCCAGGAAAACGTCTCCAGTCTAGCATTGTACCCTTGGGTCTTCATCCTCAGCACGCCTTGCACCTGCTCTCATGCCCTCACTGCTGGAGGCCATTCTCTAACACCCTTCCGCCTCTTTTGACTAAGAACACACTAATGCTTGGTTTTCCCTGTTGCCACCAGCTTGACTCAGCTTTGTTTTCCACCTGCTCACCGGGTCACCTAGCATGCAATGGAGCCCCCTGGGATAAACATGTCTCCTTCAGACGCTTCCAAGTTGTCCTTCTAGGGAGGCAGCCATGTTGCTCTCTCCCTGCCACACCCCCGACTTCCCGAGTGCAGTTCGGCCCCTGTGGCTGTCTCCCCTTCCAGAGTTGTTTTCACTTCTTTCTCAAGTCCCTTTTCTGTTTTCTTCTCTTGTTTCTCCTGTCTCTGTGTGTATCTGTGCACAGTGTGTGTTTACTGTCACAAAGGCACATTTTCAGACCCCTACTCCTGTGGTGACGGACACTCTGAGGGTCCCCATGGCAGGACTGGCCTTTTCCCATCAAGTGAGTCCATACTGGGGAGAAGGGGCTATACTCAGGTGGCATCTTTTTATTTAAAAAGTATGCATAAAGTACAGGGGATAGCTATTTAAATGTCCCCAAGTGTTCTGGGGGTTATTTGAGGTTTGGTAATTGATTTTTAACAGGCTGCAGCTATAGCACAGCTGCCCAAAATAGGATGTTTCATTTGCCCCTCCTCCTACCATTGATGTAAAAAATACATGGAGTTATTTATATCTTATTTCCAAATAAACAATCCAAGAGTGGTATTCTTTCTTTTTCAATATAAATAGGAACCCTCCCATACCCAGGGGTGATGGAGGGTGTGATTAGGGAAGAGGCCTTCTGTTTCAAAGGGACCTCAAGGACAAAGGAGAAAATAGAATGACCTGGGAGAAACCAATGACTTCGGCTGCAAGTTCTGCCCAGGCCTGTGCGTCACCAGTCCTTTGGGCTGGAAACCTCAACAGTTAGCTGAGCCCCTGGGGAAAGGGGGAGCAGGGAACTCATTTGAGGCCTTTAGAAGGCTGCAGAGCTGGGAATGTCAGTCCCATTGCAAAAGAGTCTCTGCTTTCTTAGCCTTAGCATAATGGCCTGGTCTGTCTTTAACCCTTACGTCCGGCCCCCCAACCCCAACTGTGAGGGTGTGGGCTGGGGTCCGTTCCTTACCTCTCCACAATCTTGATCATTAGTCATACTCTAGGATTGCCTATTTTTTCCTCCTCCTTTCTTCTGCCCGTCTTTGTTTTTCTCTCGCTTAGCTCTCAAGCTCTCGCCTTTCCTATCAGCCTGCTGCCCTGGGCGTTGGATCAGCTGACCTGGCTTACCCAGTAGCATTTGCTGCTGGCTTAAATGCCACACACCCTCATCAGGTATCTTTAAAGATGGGGAGGACCCTGGGGGTTCCTGTGCTGCCTCCCCTGCCATGTGGCAGGAGAGAGGCCTCATCCGGCCCAGTGTGATGCTCAGTAACTTCAGAGGGCCCAGGTGACTCCAGAAGGAAGAGCCTCATATAGTTCAGAAAGGAAGGAAGAGCTTCCAAGGGTTTTCTCCCTCTTTCCTTTCCCTTTGTAGTTCTTACCACGCGTGTCATGTCTCCCATTAGCTGAGTCCCAGAGAAGACATAGATCCAAGGTTTCCCACCCATTTGGTGGCAGCACTGGCGGTAGGAAAGCACAGAGGCAGCTACCATCACGCTAGGCCAAGTTTCCCGTCCGGCCTGACACTGCCGTTACTCACGATATTCTTCCATTTCCCCCAAAGCTCATGGTTCCTGGGAAGGAAGGTGGAGTACCCCTTGCTCCTAACCAGCCTGCCCACGGTGCCCAGGCTGACCAGGAGAGACTGGCGACCTACACCCTGTCTGACGGGGCCCACTGTGCTGCCACACCTTCCAGCAGGTGAGTTCGCAGTGGCCAGGGGCCCATCCTCCCTGACATGTGTGCCTATCTGGTGTCAGTAAAGAGTCGCTCTCAGCATTGCCTCAGGCTTGGCACTTTGGCCCCAAATGCGGAATTCTTAAAGTTCTTGATAAGAATCTTACGTTGCAGCTGGCGTGTCCGGAAGCTGCCCCAAGCTTGCTATTAACAGCCAGCAGCCAGGGCCTGCTTCTTATCAGGGTCATCCAGTGAAGGGGATGTGCGTGCATGTGTGCATGCGTGTGTATGTTTCTCTCCTCTTACCCCCAGATGTATTCCTTTGGAGTCAGTCCTCAGTGTTTCCTGAGGACCAAAGCAGGGGGTCTGCCTTAACCCTCAAGTTTGGGGCCACAGTGGATCTGTGGTAGTAGTTAGGATTGTTGGTTTTTTTTTTTTTCCCTCTGCTGCATTAGTACCTCTTGTAGAGTCTTTAGAAACAACTGTTTTTCTTCATTAAAAAAATTTTTTTAGATCTTTGTCTTTTCTGATTACAGAAGTGATACATTCTATAAATTTCATATTATGACGACATTGATGAGGTAGAACAGGAAAGTTCTCAGAATCCTGCCCTGCACAAATCACCACTGTTACCGCCTCTTCAAAAGTAAGAGGCTCTCAGAGGGTTAAGTGATTTGCCAGAGAGCACTTAGCTCCCAAAATGACCTGGCGCAGGCTGAGCTCCTCTTTCCCTCGCGCTTGGAGTTCTCCCGTGGGAAGATGAGGCTGTCCTGACCTGCTCTGCCCTCCTTTGACCGCAGGGCCCCAGAGATAATGACGTTGACTGCCCCACCGCATCCTAAATGGACTTTTGGATAATAGAAATTTTTGGTATTTTTTTTTCATTCCCACAGTGGAGCAGTGGGGGGAAAATTATTTGGGAACATGTTTTTGTGCCATCCATCAGGAAAAATAATTACTTTTCATTCCTGGCTTCCCAAACGTCCATCCTTTTAAAGCCTTCCCCGTGTCACATAATCAAAGGAAGAGCCTGCTAGTCATTTGACAGTCCAGTTTTCTGAGCCTTGATTCCTGGAACATGTCTGGGAGTAGCTAGAGATAGAGGACACTGTCTCTTCTCTTTGGGGTAAGGGCTTCTTAAGTGCAGGTCATCAGAACTCAGGCCTTTCCTCAGTACTGGTCCTTCCTGCCAGCTAGTGTCCTGAATCCACCTAGCCGGCTCAGTCCTCCTCCCTACCTTAGTCCCCTGCTTTTGGCCAGAGAAGCTTTCCTAACCCCTGCTGCTGCTAGGGCTGTGACTACTGGCCTGGTGGCCCATGGAGGGCACACCCTCACCCCCTGTCATCCACAACTCCACATTGGTCTGGAGAGCTGGAAGGGGAGGGAGTGAGGCAGCCAGATGAAGTGTGTCATTGAGGGGACCTTGCTGAACAGAGGGTTGATTGGGGACGAGGAGAGGAAACGTGGTATGTGGCGCAGAGGACCTCAGCCCGGGCGATGTGTCATGGGCGGAGAAAGCTCTGGTTATCTAATGAGCCACATTTGGGACTCTCAACTTAGAATACTGACTCTGCCCCTTGTGAGGTAAGGCTTAAATTAACACAGTACTATATAAACACTGTAAATGATTCCTTCTTATGGTAATTTTAGATAACAAACAAGAAGGCCAAGAAAAGCTTAAAGCTTGTGTCTGCCTGTGTCATGGATTACTATTAACGTCACAGTTGTTGACGGGCGCTGCTTGCCTGTATGTCTGACAGCGGTGTGCTGGGGACTGATGCTTACCGGTGGTATCTCAGATTAAATTTAACGTACGCTTCGCACAGTTGTGATGCTGAGTCTCAGTCACGTGTGCCTCATTTTTAGTTGTTCTGGAGGTTCAGTCCTCTGCCCTCGACTCAGAAGGGAGAGTGACAGTGGCAGCAGCCAGGCCCTGTATCGCCATTTCCCACATGGGTCAGAGGTCGGGGGTGGGGGCGCTCCTGTCCTGGACTGCAGCCCCACCGATGCTGGGTTTATGGGCAACCGCACAGGCTCTGTTGCGGTTTGAGAATGAGTACCAACACTGTCTTTCTTCTCCAGCGAGGATACTGAGACGGTATCAAACAGCAGTGAGGGCCGGGCATCCCCCCACGATGTGTTGGAGACCATCTTTGTCCGCAAAGTGGGGGCTTTTGTCAACAAGCCCATCAACCAGGTGATTTTTCTGACGCTGCTTCCTGTGAGAATGTCTGAGCCTTTAGAGTGAGGCCTTAGGGGCAGGGCTCTTCACCTCCGGTCTATGGGACCCCTAAAATCATATGCAAAAGTGTGTGTGTGTGTGTGTGTGTGTGTGTGTGTGTGTGTGTGTGTGAATTTTTTGGGAAGAGGGTTAGTAGCCCGTGACAGCCCTCCAGAAGTTCACAGCTCTTGTTCTGAGATCGAGTAAACCTCTCATAGGAGAGGGATGCTAGGCCCCATTTGGCACACTCAGCCTGCACTCAGGTGTCAGGGCCTTAGCCTTACTCGGAATAAGTTCCTCCTCAGCTCTACCAGCGCAGAAGAGTTGTTACCCAGTCACTGCGGGTCAGGCCTCCAGAGCTGATTCCCGGGGTCCTGGCGAGCCCTACCCCTGTGGATGTTGTGGCTGTGTGATGGGAGCGGGGAGATTCCGGGTTCTCCAGCAGGATGGGAACCTGAGGACGGTGTGGTCAGCCTGGGTGTGCGAATCTGTTGGACCGACGGGCTGCTGGCTGCCTCTGAGGAAGCCCGTAAGCTGGGGCAGGGGTGGCCTCTGAAATTTCCATGTCTCTTAGGTGACCCTGACCAGTTTGGACATCCCCTTTGCCATGTTTGCTCCCAAGAATTTGGAGCTGGAGGGTGCTGATCCCATGGTGAGTCCCCCTTTGACTAAAGTTAACAGACGGTGCTGTGAATGTCATCTTCCCGGGCAAGTCACTGTTCCTCCGCAGGCTTGCAGCCTCGCTCCTGGGCTTGCAGATTTCCGGCCAGCGTTGGGTCCCTTACAGGTCCTTTGATCATTAACACAAGCTTGCACCAGGCCTGGAACCCGCCCCTACCTCCGCCTTGTTCTGAAACAGGTGAATCCTCCAGACTCCCCAGAGACCGAATCTCCTCTCCAGGGCAGCTTGCACTCAGATGGCTCCAGTGGGGGCAGCAGCGGCAATACCCACGATGACTTCGTCATGATCGACTTTGTAAGTTGCTGTCACCTTCTTAGACCTTTGCTGCGATAGGGGAAGTAAACCTAGAAGCATCCAGTGACTTGAACAGGACTTCCTTTACAGGGATCAGATGGGCTGGTCCGGACAGAGGGGATGGGATGGGTGGGCATCTGGCTGTGTGGTAGAACCTGTCCCCACACCCTGCTTGGGGACACATTTGGAGGCCCATGAACAAGAAGGCATTTTGTGCCAAGTCTTCGGTTGAAATTCAACTCTAAATGAGGATTTGCCAGTGGTATCCATGCAGGCCCTGTTCCTGCCTGAATGGTTGGCCCTTTGTTAAGGAAAGGAGTTTGAGGGAGGGCAACATAAACCTTACCAGGGGAGAAGAGTGTTAGCACCAGGGCTAGAATTCAGCTGTCCAGAGGAGAAAGGTACAGCGAATCCTCTCCCTGAGATGAACCCGGAGGAACCCTTTCTCTAATAATTACTGGAAGTAAAGAGGGCGGTTCATAGCTTCTTTCCCCTGATTTTCCTCTCCCACCTAAGGCAAGCTAACCTGAGTATGTCTTGTTTTTGAAGAAACCGGCTTTTTCTAAAGATGACATTCTTCCGATGGACCTGGGGACATTCTATCGTGAATTTCAGAATCCTCCCCAGCTGAGCAGCCTCTCCATAGATATCGGGGCACAGTCCATGGCTGAGGACTTGGTATGGAAACCCCTTCCCCCGTCAGACCTCATCCTGCGACCTCCT
Organism: Enhydra lutris kenyoni; assembly: GCF_002288905.1. NCBI lineage: Eukaryota > Metazoa > Chordata > Mammalia > Carnivora > Mustelidae > Enhydra > Enhydra lutris. The sequence goes on along the minus strand of NW_019154106.1, from coordinate 17,004,623 downwards.
ATCCTCTTTTAATGGTCATTCCTGCTCCAAAGGCCTAGAAATTTCTTCCTGTTACTCCCTCCCACTCCCGTACCTCCCATCTCCTCTGTAGCAGGAAAGAGACACTTAGATCCTTATCTTCTGTTGCTCCCCCTTGAGGTTGCCCGTGTCTGGCGGTCACTGTCTTCACGTTGCTTCCACACTCGCCATCGCTTCCATCCCTGCTGTTCGGTGTCTTGGGTCTTCTGCTCGCTGCTGCTGTGAAGCTGAGCTGCTCCAGTAGCTCCAGCATTTAGCTGTTCAGCTGTCGGGCAAACGCCAGCGGTACAGGGCAGAAGTGTGAGGTCCCGAGTATTGGCATTCCTGCCCTTTCCTCGGAGAGCTCATTCCTGATTCAGCCAGCACTTCTCGAGTTTAGCCAGATGTCCTGCTACTGACTGTGATCTCCGCATCTCTGCTTAGTGCACTTCCTGTGTCCAAAGGACCCCGGAGCAGGCCTCACGGCTGTAAACTCCAGGTGCTCTGTGCCTCCACCCAGCCTGTCTCTGGGATGTCCCCACAGCCTCTGAGTCTTGTTGTAAGGAAAGAATTCAAAGATGGACCAGACATGGTGGTTGAGTGGTGCAGGTGAAGAGTTTATTCTAGTGAGAGTACATTCAAGACGAGAGTGGGCGAGCTCGGGAGAGCTGTGCACCCCAGGGTTTGGGTCTCTATCTTTTATTGACAGTTGTTAACTGGGGTGGGGGGGTAATTTATTATTTGGAAAGAGGATTTCTTTGGGAGTAGGTTTTCACACCTTTTCTCCCTCATTCGGTCAGGGTCTCAGGCCTTCTTTGACTTTGGCCTGTCTGGTTTGATGTGGCTTCTTGTGCTTTGTTTTTGGAGTGTGGCCGGCCGGGACAGGCCTCCGACTTTCCCCACAGCTGTCCCTCACTCCCCCTTTGCTGGCCTCCAGGCATCCTGTTAAAACCTAACTAGCTGCTTACTCTAACACCCCAGGATGTCAGGGTCCCTCTACCGGAGGTGGGACTGTCCCCTTCTCTTCAACATTAGAGGAATGGCTTTGTAGGAGTAGGAATCTTGAGATAATCGGCCCCTGATTTGCTCGAAATAGAAAAACATGCTCAGTAATAACAATACTAAAATAATATCCTTATTATTAACATCTATTGAAACTTTCTACGTGCCAAGCATTTTTCTAAGTGCTTTGCATGAATCTTCAACAATCCTGAGGTCGGTAGCTTTTCTTCCTATCCCAGTGTACAGATGAGAAAACCGACACTGGAAACAGATAACTTGCCCCTGGTCACACTGAGCTGGCAGCACACAGCTTTGATCCCAGAGAGTCTGGCTTCTGATTTTAGGCTTTTAGTCCCCGGCTCCCTGGCTTCTCACTGGAAACGTGCTTGCAAGAACCCGGATGGCGACAGCTCCGAGGGCGACTCTGCTGCCAGGAGTGGCCGGTCGCTGCCACCTCCTGCAGCTGCCCTGCTGCTCCCAGCCTGTCCGGGCCGCCGGCCGGTTCTGGGGCGGGACAGGCCACGTCTCCCCAGCACCTGGCGCCCAGGGAATCTCTTCAGGTGCTTGAATAGGGTCACATTTTCATAGTTGATTCTGGAGGGCAGTTAAACTTAACTCCTGAGGTTCTGTTTTCTTCTCTTGTTTATTGTTTTCTCTCAATCGTCTAACGCACCCTTTCTCAGCGGGTGTAAAGATTCCAGTTCCTAGGCCTCCCCACAGACCTGCTGAGTCGGACTCTCTTGGGAGCATGGTTGGGATGGCCTTGTTCCTGTGGCCCCAAGGGATTCTGCTGCCCAGCACAGGTCATGAAGAACTCTTGTTAGCTTTTCTTATTCTGTAGCATGCTAAGCCTACTGTTCCATTCCAGTGTCAGTCTCGTCTGTGCCAGGGGTAACTTCTCTGCGTCATCCTGTCGTTGGCAAGCTCCTTCTCTAGCTCGTTAAGTGTGTGGCCCACTTGGATTCCCTGGGCCATTCTGCCGAGCCCCCGGGTCCCACAAGCCCACTGTGCAGTGCCTGCCTCCCTGCCCTGTGCTGCTGCGCTGAGCTCTGTGCTCTGCTCCCTTCTCCAGCCAGGGCGGGGGCCTGCACGAGCTGCCTCTTCAGGACCCTACTTGAATAAGCAACTCTTCTCTCCCCTCCCGGTGCAGGACTCCCTACCAGAAAAGCTGGCTGTGCACGAGAAGAATGTTCGAGAATTTGATGCCTTTGTAGAAACCCTGCAGTAAAAGTTGGTGACCTTGGGTACCAGCAGCATCCCCTTTCTATGGTCCTAGGAGACAGAGCCTCCCACTCATCAGCTGCTCCCATCCCTCAACTTGCTCCAGGCGGAGGAGAGGCTGGTTTCCCCCATGGGGACCCGCAAGTCCCTGTTCTCACACCTCCTGGAGACTCCATGGCAGCAGTCAAGCCTGGGGATAGCATCTGAGAGGACTCACACCCTGGCCTTGGAGATTGGAAGACCCTGTATAACCAGAGGGCCCTTTGCAGGGCCTTCTGCTTCCACCGCCCATCGAGGCTGCTTCACAATGGCTGTCATCCCGTTCCTCCTGCCGGCCCCCTGCCCTGGGTCCACTCTGCAGCTGGCCCCTTGCTGGCCTGCCGTTACCATCAAGCACTTGACATTCCGGCTGGTGGCCCCTAGCCTGGTGTGGAGGCGGAAAAGGAAGGAAACAGTGCTGGGAAGAAGAAGGAAGGGCTCCTTCAGGCTCTTTTATGGTCCCCTTTGGTTTGATGTCTTCTTCCTCTCACCTTCCCTCTCTCTGCCCCATTCCTGTACTTTTGGCAATATGACAGGCGCCCTGCCCAAGCTGGCGGGAACTCCAAATTCAGCCATTCTCACTCTTGAGGGTTGTGCCAGCCCCTCTCCCCGCAGAGGGTCTGAGCAGCCCTGGTGGCTGTCTGCTCAGACCCTCAGCGGCACGAAAGCATAATGCTAGGTCTCCAGGAGTCTCTCATTGGGAGTCACAGCGAAGGTTCCTTATCTCTCCTTCCTCCCCCTGTTGCTGCTCCTTGGTTATTAACATGGTAAATATTTATTACTTTCAGAGAAATCCGATATTTTATAGAGAAAATATGTTTGAGGTTAGATGTTTTCACTTGGGGAAGGGGGAGGGCCTCTTCCTGGAGTAGGGCCTCTTCCTGGAGTAGGGCCTCCTCGCCTAGAGGTTCCTCCGATTCTGGGTTGCTGCTCTGAGCATCTTCCTTCCCATATACCTAAGGTGGGAGCCAAGAATCGGGCTGGCTGAGGGCAACAGAACCTCCCAGAATTGCTGCACTTGAACTGACAATAGGCTTTACCTTAGACTCCTGCATATTCCTGGCGAGAGTGTGAATCCGTCCCAGCTTCTGCAGAGTGACTGACGCCATTCTGGCAGTCCAGGAAGTCTTGGGTGCTGAGTGTGTACAACCCTCTAGAGTTGTACAGTGACATAGAGTGCATCGTATGGGCCCCACCGTGGCCCTGGGGAAGGCCAGAGGGCCCCCTCCTGGGGAGACTTGCTCCTGTTTCTCAGGGTTAGGTTATGGGCCTTCTCTTTCCACCTGGGCCTGGCCATCACCTTTGTTTGACCCTCTGCACCCTGCCCTGAGGTTTACTGGCTGCATTGGTTCCTCGTTGAGAAACCAAAGCTGGGTGTATGATTGACTTAACCATTTAGATATTGTTACCTGAGTCAGTCAAGCGCCTAGCCTCACCTACCTGCCGTCGGGCCCTCCCCCAGCCTACCTGGTCGTCGTGGCCGGCGGTGGGGGGGGGGGGACAAGGCCCGCCCCATTCCTCCTGGCCCATCTGGGCTATTCCTTGGCGGCAGCTGTTCTGAAGTGGAGCAGGTGGTCCTCAATTGCTTGTTAGTAAATGCATGTGACATTGTTCCCACCTACAAGGCTGAACCCTGAGGGCTGGAGTGGGCTGGAGGCTGTCTCAGGTGGGCTGAGCCCTGCCCCTGTTGCATGTATCCTGCTGCCGCAAAGAAATGTTCCCAGCAGTGGTGTCCAGCTGGTCCTCCTACCCGGGCCAGAGCGCACCCATGGCCTGCTAAACCATTCCAGATTTATGCCCCAGGCCCCAGTGCTGAGAAAGGGGAAGCCCTGGTAAGCTATTGCTCGCCCCTGCCCTCACATTCTGCCACAGTGTCTCAGCTGCTGTCCCTCTGAGGCCGAGCACGGAGAGGCCTGTTAGCCATTGTCCTCTTTGACACCTGATTGTGGCTTTGCAGGCGGCAGCCTTCCCTTTAGGACCCCATCAGTGAGGCCAGGGAGGCTGATCCCTGAGCGGAGCCTGGGAGGAGCAGAGCAGCTGTCAAGGCTGGCCCTTGCCCCTCGGCCCCAGCACTGACTGGGATGAGCCCTAGACTGACTCCCGCAGCAGCCCCTGGGGCAGGGCTGGGACCGGTCACCGGGCTCCAGGTGGCAGATTCCCTCCCCCTCCTCCCAGCCCACCTTGTTTGGAAATACTGAGCTATACTTTAAAATGTATTCGAGAGATTTCCAATAAATTTTTTCTGTACTTTACAGCCTCCTGTCCTACCAGTTGTCTAAAATGCTACCCCGCGTGTTCCCACTTGTGTGGGGGCCCTGGTAACCAGCGGGCCCCCTCCGCGGAAGGAAGAGCCGTGGCTGCGAAGTGCAGAATGGCTTCGGAGTCAGGCAGGCTGTTCTGAGTCTTGGGGCTTGGCCACCTCGCAGCTGTGCCACCTTGCGATGGTCAGGAAACTTAGAGCTCATTTTCCTTGACTGTACTGTTCCCAGTTCAGGGGTTCGTGTGTGATTAGTCAGCGAGACTCTGTGTGTGAAGTGGACGCGCAGAGTAAAGCTCCTCAGACGAGGCCATCACAGTCGTCAGCCGCTCGTTGCCCCCCACTCAGCCTGGAAGCAGCAGCCTCTGGTTCGGAACGAGAAAGATCTGCCAGGCCTCTTCCATGTTTCCAGCAGGAGCGGATGGGGAATGTGGGCCTCCCTCAGGGGCTGGTATCTGATTGCTAATCTGGGGTGAGGAGTTGTGCTGAGCAAATCAGACAGGGCAAGGGGCTGAGTGAGGGATCGGAAGTCCACGACCAGTATGTTTAGCTGCCCTGATCTGCCAGACAGCTTGAGCCAGGCCCTGGGGTGCTCCCTGGGGAGTCAGGATGCCGAGTAGGTTATTCCTGCCTGGCCCCTGGGGGCTTTTCTGGCAGGCCCTCTCAGCCCTGGTGAAGCTGGGTCCTGCCTCCTGATCTGTGGCTGCGCGGGGCCATGGGAGCCGGCGGTGGAGCCCGGGTCGCAGAGCCAGAGACAGTCCTAGAGGCAAGGGACTAAACTTCCTGACAGAAAGGGCAACTGTGGTATGCATCGCCTCCCTGCCCCCACTTCAGGCTGAAGCCGGGGCAGAAAGCGGTGAGAAAGTTCTAATTTTAGCCCAAAGCTAGGGCTGAAAAGAAGGAGGCTGCCCACGGCTGTGCTGTGCTGTTGTGGGCCCTGGGAGCCCTAGCTTGTTAACTGCGCCTGGCATTGGCCATGATAACTGACCGTGCAGCCAGTAGGGACAGAGTTGCCCAACCCCTGAGTCAGAAATGGTGAAGAGACTGTCCCCGTGTCTTCACCTTCAGTTGGGATCCCCCCGCGCAAAACGAAGTGTTCACTTGCCCTGTGTGTCATGATGGCGTCCTGCCCCTTTAAAGCATCTCCCCGCAGAGAGCTGCTGTTGCCAAGGCAGGGGTAAACCCGCTTTTGAGTCACTTCGGCAGAGGCCCTGCCAGGAGCCCAACCCGAGTAAATAGCTCTCTTGGGCTGATCCCCTCTCAGAGTTTCCCTGGGATACTGCTCCTCTGTGGTAAGCAGTTGCCCAGTTTAGGGCGGGGAGGAGCCAGTGAGAGGCTTCAGGGCCTTCTGCCTGGCCTGTGAGGGCCACTTGGGCGATGGCCTGGCTCCCTGCGGCTCAGGGCCTGTTTGTCGTCACCGGCTTCACACCGCTGCTCAACCCTGCAGCTCTGGCCCTGCTCCCCCACCGAGGGCAGGCACTGAAGGGAAAAAACAGGCCCCACTGAGGCCACCATCACCTGATTACAATCAACAGGCAGGCAGCAGACAGGTGCAACTTGACCTTGACCGCTACGCCCAGAGAAATTCTAGCCTGCCCTCCCAGTGACAAACCATTGTCTTTAAATTGTGGTGAAATACACACGTAAATTTTACCATCGTAAACTTTAAAGCACAGCAAAACCTACTCAAGAGAGAAAAGGAAAATTGGTTCTCTCCCTAGCCTCGGTGGGACTGGGTGGCAGGTGGAGATAGCCAAGGCGCTCAGGCTGAGGGGAGGGCGGGGAGAAGCGCATGGTCACACTTCCAATCGTAGTGTGGCTTCCAGTCGTAGCCGCTACACGAGGTTGGGACCATCTCCTCATTCCCTTGTGAAACAGCGGTCATTCTAGTCACCACTGGGCAATCGCTCTGTAATGTCCTGTTTTGGAGCCTCAGAAAGGAAGAGACAGTCTTCAGGTGGCCTGAGGATAGGGTGGAGGGTGATGGCACCGGGACTCAAGCCCACACTCCTGGCACCACAGTCCCCTCTGTTCAGGACCAGAAGAGGCCTTGGTCATGGGACACTGCCCTTGCCAACCCATTGGGATGCTGCACACAAGCAATGTGGGGGTCACCATTCACACGTTCAGGCCTGGGCGATGTCAGAAAGCGGCTTCATACCCACTCCCAAGGGAACGAGACAAGGACGGGGTCAGGTGGACTGCAGAGGGGACTTCCTGAGGCCCCACCTGCTCAGCTTCCACAACCACACACCTCCCGCCGTCCAGAGCCTCCGGGCATGCTCCCTAACATCCAGGTGGGCAGTGTTCCATCATCCTTTTTTATTGAAATACAAAAAGTGCAAAGATGAAATACATGATTGGTGCCTAGAAGTTACTAAGTGTGAATGTGAACACTTGATTCACAGTACTCTCCCCCTCCCCCGGGTAAGACCAGTGGGACAGGGGACACGAGAAAGATCAGAGAGATCTACGAGGCTCCCCAGTAAATGGGGCTGTGCAGAACACCTGATAGACAAAGGAGGACAGAAAGCAGAAGCCTGACTCAGGCCAGAGACGCAGGGAGCCACACAGAACCAACAGCTACTCCAGGCCCACGGGAGTCCTGACGTGCTACCGTCCTGTGGGGGAGAACCCAGTGAGGTCAGGGCCCAGGCCACACCCACAGTGCAGATGGGGCTGGGCTGGTCCATGAGGGCCCCCACAGTACAGGCTCTGGACAAGGCTAGGGGGGCAGGGCCACTGTGCAGGAACCTCCCTCTGCTGCCAGGGGACAAGGCTGCAGGAAGTGGGGTCCCCAGCGTTCACCAGGAAGGTGTGTAATTCTAAGGAACACAGTGGGAATGAGTACCAATCATCCAGGTCCAGGTTTTCTGAAAGATGACAGGGCCCTGGGGCCCAGAGACCCTGGGGGACGTTGCTAGAACTCCCCCAGCAGGGGTTAACTTAATTAGCAAGGTCTCTGCTCAGCCTCTTGAGGAGTCACTAGCTGGAGGAAGAAGCCACAGGTCCGGAGGCACTGAGTCACTTCCAGCCAGGGACCAGTGTGACCTGTGACCCCACCACAGATCTGTCCACAATTAGGCTGAGGATCTGTGCAAGTGGGAAGAGAGGGGAGGCAAGGCATGGGGGGCTGAGACTGTCACTGGCCCAACCAGACACCGGGGGCTTTGGGGCAGGAATGGAGTGACTGTTTCAAATGGATACTGGGCTCAACCCTATCATCCAAGCTGCCAGTGCTGGCAGAACCAGGGGGCTGGGACATCCTGGGGGCAGCATCACTTGAGAAAGGCTGACCCAGGATGTGTGCAAGAGAAGCAGGCAGAAGCAGGAAGCAGACTCCGGCCTTGCCAGTCCTTAGCCGTGTCAACACCCAAGGCTGAACCTCTAGAGGGGAGGACAGGAGCAGGCGGTCGCACACAGGCCTTCACCCAGGCAGGGAGGTGCCTCGGTAGGGCGGGCCCAAGCCAGCCCAGCTCAGCTGCTTATTCCCCAGCGGCCAGAAGGGGAGGACCAGGCCCAGCTACCAGCCCAGCTGGCAGGGAGTTAGGCCTCCGCAGTAGCCAGGAGAAGAGAGGCAGGAGAGGGAGGAGAAAGTGGGGAAGCAGTTGCTGGGGCCAGTCTTCTTCCCGCTGGAAGAGCCAAGGCCAGCGCTGCAGAGCCTGGCTAGGAGCCAGGGATCCAAGGAGGCAGTGAGAAGTATAAGGCAGAGAATAATGTCCCGTAGTTACAGCGCGGCCTCCGGGGCTGGTGAGGCGAGCTGGACAGAGTGGGAGGAAGAGCTGCCCAGTTGGCTGGCCCCAGCTTCCAGCTCCCAGGGCCTCACGGCCCCTTCCTGGGCAGGAGCCCCACGCTCCCGTAAGGCTGAAGCCAGGAGGAAGAGACCCCGTTGGGGCTCTCCGAGAAGGGGCAGCAGGGCAGAGCTCAGAGGCCCCTGGAGTCAGGGCTGGGGAACAACTCCCCGTGGTGATCCAGAAGGAACTTGGTGAACGTGTTGATGGGATTAATGGCTTTGAGGGTGATGGCAGCATCCTTGGCCCACAGCAGGTTAGGGCCGAAGACAACAGCCAGGTTAGTGTTGGTCATCTTGTTCTGGTCACAGTGGGCAGAAATCTGTGGAGGGAATTGGGGCGCTCCAGCAGGAAGCCACGGACCCTGCTTCCCATGCCCAGGAGCGGTGGGCTGGCGGTTTCTTCTCCCGCCCTCCTCCGGGCGCATCTCAGAGGCCCTGGTCTCACCTGCACCAGGAAGGCAATGAGGAAACGAAGCACCTGGTAGTTCTCCTCAGGCAGCGCCCGGAGTGCCTGCAGCGTCGCCTCCACTCTCTGGCTCTCATCAATGTCTGCAAGGAACCAGGGCCCAGGTCACAGCAACCGGGGACACGAGCCAGAACCGAGACCCGCCCCCCCAGCCTTTTCTTGGCCGACAGGCCAAACCTGCCTGCTCTGAGTCCAGGCCTGACCCCAACCCAGCAGAAACAGCACAGAGCAGGGGAGGGAAGGGCGGGGGCACTCACTGAGGAAGCCCACGACGTGGGGGTACAGGTCAAAGGTGAGCAGGGGCTCAGGAAGCTCCCGGAGGAAGGTCTTGAGGATGACCGCGGGCAGGTGCAGATCATTGTAATGGTCGAAGTCCACTGGCAGCCCTAGGGCGGGGGGGGGGGGGAAGGAGTGGGCCTAGCCTGGAGGCTAAGCAGAGCCCATTGCACCAGCACCCCCCACCCCACTGTGGAGCCTCCTCTCGCATAGGCCTTCCCCTCTTGCTCTGTGACGAGGGGACCGGGTAGAACTGGGCCCCCCAGTATGCACTATAGTGACTCCTGAAACCCGGGACCCGGAAGCCTGACGGATGAGGCAGCAGGCCTGGGACAGCCAGGCAGGAGTGGGACCCCTGCAGTCGGGCCAAATGCCACAGAATGTCTAGCAGGAACAGAACATGGGGCCCTTGCTCACAGGAGAGCAGAAAGCAAAGATGTCCCCTCACAGTCACATCCATGTCCCCAGCTCACCAGCCCCCCAGGATCCGTACTGGCCCTGTGACCCCGGGCACAGCCCCTGACACTCACCCATGTTGTACTTCTGCTGTACTTCCCGTACCACTTGGGTGTTGGCCGACCTCCGGAAAATCCCCTCAGTGGTGAGAGCTGGGGAACAGCGGGGCCCCGGTGAGTCTAGGCTCCGGGGCAGGGTGTAGACGCCTGGACCCGCTCAGTCTCGGGGCTCCAGACAGGGTCGGTGTAGGCACGGGTGCACGTGCGGCCTCTCAGCCCTCCCCTGCAGCTTCCCGAGGGGACCTGGGAGGCCGAGCTGAGGAGGGGCCTGGGGTCAGGGCTGAAGGGGAAGGGGCAGGTCCTGGAGGCCCTGTGGCCAGCGAGCGGCCTTGGCACTCACCGTGGGCCTGCAGGTGGGCAACGGTCTCCCGGAGCACAAGCGGAATGGGCTCCTGCTCTGGGTTCTTCTCCTGGAGGCTGTTAGGAACAGGGGCAGTGAGCAGGGTCTGCCACCCTCTGCGGCCCCCACTGGCCAGGCCTGCCCGCCTCTCCCCTACTCACTGCTGCAGCGAGACCCCGAACTGCTGGTTGGGCAGAGGGGGCCGTGGCGGCATGGGCTTGGGGGCGGTGGCAGGGCTCTTCTGTGTGGATTTGAGGAAGTCGTCATACCTTGGGGAGGCAGATGGGAGGGTCAGGCCGCCAACCTGACTTTGCAGTCACGTTGGCAACCCTCGTTCGTCAGGCGCTCCCTGTGCGGCTGCACAGGGTCACTTCACCCAGGCCGCCTGGCAGCCCTGCACGACACATGACCGAGCCAGGCAGGGCTGAGGGGCTGCAGTCACAGAGCTCTTTAAGTGACAGAAGGGGGACCTGAACCCGCGCTCTCTGACCCCTGCGCAGGCTCTTCGTCACTACCTTCACCTCCTCTGCTCATCCGGGGCTACTTGAAGCTCCCTCCCCCTTGGCTGGCATGTCCCCCCGCCCCTGCGAGCCTGGCACGCACTTGAGCCCCCGCCCCCGCCTCACTTGAGCACTTGGCGAGGGATTCCCAGTTGCTCCAGCTTCACGTGCTCGCTCAGCTCGCTCAGGTAATTGACATAGAAGATCTTCTGCCCGAACTTGAAGCTGCCGGCAGAATAAAGGGCATGGGTAGGCACCGGTGGGCCCATTTCAGCAGGCTTCCACCTCCCCCTCAGCAGCCCCCCGAGATCAGACACAGCTGGGCCCCATGAAGGCCTGTCCCCAGAAGGATTGGCTGCCTCAGGTGTCTGATTCAGAGTTCCAAGGGAAGCACGGGGAGGCCGCTGTCCTCCCCAATCAGCCTCCTCACCTAATGATGGGCTTAAAGAGGATGAGCAGGGTCTTGATGAACATGGTGGGGTGCACGATGTACAGGGCTTTAATATTCTTCTTGTACCTGCAGAGAGACACCAGGAACTCAGCAACGGGTGTGGTGCGAGAGGCACAGAGCTAGGTTCTTTGAGTGCACTTTCTGATCTGCGTACTCAGGGAAGGCCTAAGAGGTAAGTGCCATGGTTGTCCGATTTTACAGACTAGGAAACAGAGACTCAAGAGAGGTCACAGAGCAAGGAAGTACAGAGACTGGGATTTAAGCTTAGGAGATTCCAAATTCAGGTTCTTTGCTTTTACCCAGGGCGGGCTTGGGGGTGGAGGTGGGGGGAGGGGGGACCTGCCTCCTCCCCCCCCCCCGCCCCCCCACATGGAATAAGATCCTGAGCAGGCAGAGGGCAGCGGTCCACGGCCATTTGCCCACGGGCCCCAACCCACTTGCGGTCAAACTCGCGGTAGGCGTCCCGGAGCCAGCCGAGCGAGGGCTTGTTGTCGCTGGTCAGGCCGTGGTGCAGGTAGAGCAGCGTATAGTCGCTCTCCACGTACTGGTCCAGCGTGTGCTTCAGGTATCTACAAGAGCAAAGCCCCACTCAGGCCTAGCCTCGATTCGGGGGGGCCCTGGAGGCACGGCCTGGCACCGCAAGCGTCCCCCGTGTCCATCCTCCACCTCCCCACGAGCCCCTCTCCTGCACTGCCTGTTCCGGCTGCGGAATCACCCGCTCTGCTGTGCGGAGGAGGCTCCGGGTGGCGGCTGGGCTGGGCGGAGGAAGAAGAATGAGAACAGCAGCCCTGGCCAGAAGCCAGGAAACCAGGACTGGAACTGGGGCCCTCTCGCATACCCTGCAGAAAAATGGGAGTAACATTCCCTATGGGACCGCCCCGAGGCGATCATGATGATGACAGACATCATTCATCAATATTTTATCTTTTAGTGTCTGCCAAGCGCTCCACATACATTATCTCATGCCTTCCTCGTGTAACGGCTGGGGCTGATTATCCCCTCCTTCAACGTGAGGCCAGCGAGGCTCAGAGAGGTTAAATGCTAAATCAGAGTCACCCAACTTGCTCTGGAGGCTGGAGCTGAACTACAAGTTCACCCTGCTGACCGGACCACACCGGCAGGCATGCGCCGTGTTAAAGCCGGATGATCACTGCTCCACGGGAACCGAGCCCTGGGCACACTGAAAACTCCACAGCTTACAAAGGGCTGTGACATAAAAAGACAGCGTTCTGCAACTACAAGACAGCAAAAACTGCAGTGACAACACAGTCATCCTTTGCTGGATGTTATGACCTTTTGGAGGGCAATAAAGTGATGTTTATCAGAAGCTAAAAAAAAGTCCATGCTCTTCGACCCGGTAAAAATACGTCCAGGAAGTCACCCTAAAGAACAATCGGAAATAAGCAGAACTGTTTTTGTAGAAGGCTGTTCACAGCAGCCTGTTTTACAACGAAAAAACATTTTTTGAGCAGCAAGCTAACTGTTCAGGAACAGGGAATTGGTTAAATACATTACAGGCCGTCTAGAAATAGGACACCTTGCGGGATGTTTCTGCAAACAGAAGCAATCTGTGAAATCAGGTGTCAAGAGAGTGCTTACCCTCTGGGGAACCTGCTAGAAGAAAAAAGGGAGGTCTGTGGGTGTGGACGGGTGTATTCAGTTTCTGAAAATTCGTCAAGGGGTACGCCAATAACATGTTTTGTTTTTTTTTTTAAGATTTTTTTAAATTTATTTGACAGATCACAAGTAGGCAGAGAGGCAGGCAGAGAGAGACAGGAGGAGGAGGCAGGCTCCCTGCTGAGCAGAGAGCCGGACACGGGACTCGATCCCAGGACCCTGAGATCATGACCTGAGCCGAAGGCAGAGGCTTTAACCACTGAGCCACCCAGGCGCCCCACCAATAACATGTTTTTAAAAGATGTCTTGGAAGTGTGTTTAGTGCTCAGAAGGTAACGTTATGGGAGATAGAGGTGACTACACAAAGATTTGTTTACATTATAGAAAAAAAATAGGTGAATACACGAAAATATTAACTGTAGTTTTCTCTCCGGGTGGTAGGTTCATGGGAGATTTTATTTATCATTGTATTTTTTCTTTAAAGCTACTTACAATTTTTTAAATCCTTGAAATCTGTAGTACTTTACAAATGTATATGATGGCATTTCATGCATATTATCTTACCAAATGCCCACGACAACCCCGTGAGGTGGGCACAATTCTTATTTTTATAGGATTCAAAAGAGAACTGCCCCCAAACACACAGCTGGTAAGAGGCAGAGTGAAGCTTAACTGGTCTTCTGAATCCAAGCTTGGGCACTTTCTCTTCCAACCCCCAAATGTGGCTGGACGGCCGGGAAAGGCCTTGGCTGCAATAATGAGACTGACCCGCGAGGAAAGTGCTGCCCTGCAGGCTGGGGAGGGGGTGCAGGAAGACCCCCTCTAGGAAGGGATGGGGGGACAGACAGGACAGATGGCGGAGGGCTTCCAGAAGTCAGAGGAAGAGTGGAGTGGACTCACTCAGCAAGCGCTCTCCTGAAACCTGGGTGCTTTCCCATCTCCTTCCTCTGACTTCCTCCCACTCCGACTATTATCTGGCCAGGAGTCTGTCACCTGCCAACTCAGTTGCTGTGCATGAAACCGAAGGGTAGGGTGTGTGACTCAGCCGCCCTCAGGCTGAGCTCCCTGGCCTGTTCCTGGCTGGGCCATGTGATGGGCCTCAACAAGGCTCTGCCTGCCTGGCTGGGGGGCGACAGGAGAAGGGCTCCGGAAGCCTGACAGAAAACTCCCACAAGGCTGGAGAGCCTCAGGCCTGGCTCATCAAGCTGTGGACTCTGCACTCAGGCCCTTCCCCTTCTGCAGCCGCACCCCTGGCCTGTCCCTGACCCCTCCCCTTCCACCCCTACTCTGTTCCACACACAGCCTGTCCCTGACCCCTCCCCACCCCTACACACACACCACCACCACCCCCACACACCCACCCACCCCCCCCCCCCCGGCACACACAGACTGTCCCTGACCCCTCCCCACACACCCACACACCCACACACACTCACACACAACCATTCAGGATCCCGAAGAGCTGGTAAGGGCAGCGCAGCCACCTTCAGTTTCGGGGAGTGCTTTAAAGAGACGAGGAAAGACGTGCAACACGCTAACTGCACACACACAAAGGGGCCTCAGGAGAAGTCTGCTAGGGCTCTGCCTCCATGGAGGTCGGGCGCGCGCCGGCAGCCTGCTGCGGCTCAGTGATGAATGCTCATCAGAGCAGGGTCTGGCAGGCGCACCTGGGCGGTGCAGTTGGTTAAGACTCTGACTCTTGGTTTCGGCTCAGGTCATGATCTCAGGGTCGTGAGATCGAGATCTCAGGGTCGTGAGGTCGAGATCTCAGGGTCGTGAGGTCGAGATCTCAGGGTCGTGAGGTCGAGTCCCATGTCATGCCCCGTGCTCAGCACAGAGTCTGCTTATCCCTCTCCCTCTGCTCCTCCCCCTTGTCTCTCTCTGTGAAACAGATAAAATCTTAAAAAAAAAAAAATGGGAAAGAACAGGTCTGTCAAACTCCTGCTTTCGATCAGCTTTCAGACTGGCATTCAACTTCTAGACCAGCCAGAGCTAGTACACGTATTTGCCAACAGGACCCAGACAGGTACAGAGGCCACTGGCACCAAATCTGGCACAAAAAACCCCAAATCATTCATGTAAACGATGAACTGTAAGCACAGCACAAGCGACACATCGTCCCCACCAGCCCGCACCGGGGGACAGTATTTTACTTTTCCAAGCATGTTTGCGGGCACTATCTCCACCCTACAAGGAAGGAGGGCTGCATTTGGACGCCCTCAGTGAGGGATGAAGACACCTGCCAAGGCTGCAGTTCCCCGGACTAGAAACAGGTCGGACGACACCTAGCCCAGTGCTCTCCCCAAAATGTAAAGAAGAGCTCCCTTGGGAGGAGAGGAGAGGCGTGGAGGGAGGCAGCTTGGTACCTCTGGGTACCACTGGGCATCAGGCAATGGTGGGGGAGGGGGGTCTGGTCACCTGTCCCACCACCATCCCTGTGGGTACTCACCCCAAGAGTTTGCTGTGGTCCAGCTGGTGGCTCGGAGGCATCCGGCAGGCACTGAACACAATGATCTTCCGCCCATACTTGTCGTCTCCTAGGTGTAGAGAAAGTTGAGCGGTGAGTGGAAGATCAACGGAGAGAAGTGGGGCGAGGAACTAAAGGGTGCCAGGCCCAGAGACCCAAGCCACGTGGTAGAGGGGCCAGAGCGGCCGACACACAGCCTGGGCAGCTGTCTGCACTCAGGCATGTGTTGCTGAAGAAAGAGGGACAGGCTACTCTCAGGGCTACTGAGCTGGGGTCTAAAAAAAATAACGTTGACTCAAAGTCCCACCTGGCAGAAACACCCACACGCCCATCAATGCGTGAATGGCTAAAGGAAATGTGGTCTATCCATGCAGGGGGATGTGGGTTGGTCACAAAAAAGGATGAAGTACTGATCCATCCTACATTGTGAATGGACCCTGAGAACAGGATGCTAAGTGAGCTAAGTGAAAGGAGCCACACCCCAAAGGCTACCTATTGTATGACTCCATTTATGGGAGTTATCTAGAATAGGCAAATTCACAGCACATCTGCGGCTGCCAGTTGCTGGGAGGAGGGAGGTTAAGTACTGGCTGTTTCTGGTTACAGGACCTGGCGTGGGTAGGGATGAAGCTGTGTGACTAGACAGAGGTGGCTGCACCCCACTGTGAAGGTCCGAAATAGCACCGATTGTGCATTTTAAAATGGTTAACTAAAAAAATTGAAAGTCACACCCACCCAAGCAATTGTGACCTTGCCAAACAGTCATCTTAAAAGCCCATGATTGGGGGCGCCTGGGTGGCTCAGTGGGTTAAAGCCTCTGCTTTCGGCTCAGGTCATGATCCCAGGGTCCTGGGATCGAGCCCCGCATCGGGCTCTCTGCTCAGCAGGGAGCCTGCTTCCTCCTCTCTCTCTGCCTGCCTCTCTGCCTACTTGTGATCTCTGTCAAATAAATAAAATCTTTAAAAAAAAAAAAAAAAAGCCCATGATTGTTGCAGAAGCGTCCCCTCTCAGCAGCATGCATTTGGAAAGCGTCTTGATGCTGCCTTCTCGGCAAGTCCAAGGCCATGGAGAACATGGGAGTAATGACACTGGTCTCATTTTTGACCACTAGCAGCACTTCCTGATTTTATTACTAGGATTATAACCACACTTGGCTCTGACTTCTGGACATTCCTAAAAATCATATCCTTTCTCATTAAGGATATTCAACAGAACATGGAGTTCAGAGGCATTTGTAATGCTTTGGAAAAATGCTTGTTTGGCTGTAATCGCTCAGGGGTGTTCGTCTAAAACTGGTCACTATTTGATGGTCTGATCATCTGGCTTTGTTGGGAAGCTGGGGAGCTACTGCCCTCCAAGGTGAGATGCTCTTCCAGGGTCATCACAGACCAGGGACACCAAACAAAGCTCTATAAGGACAAGGCTTGGTCCCCACTCCATGTCCCAAGAACCCTCCCTGCATCTTTACCTTCACGTCTCTCCAAGGACACCAAACCACAACTGCCTAACTGCCATTGCTTCAGAGGCAAATGAAAATACTTATATAACACATGAAATGCATGGACTGTGTTCTCCACCCACCTCTGCGGACTAAGGACCACCCCTCCCCCTGATGCCTTGCTGAGTGTCCTTCTCCGTATTTAGTAAACCATGATCTTGATGCTTCTTCTCGGTCAGTGACTTAACCCAGAAGTCAGTACTTTTCCAAAGTGGTTGCCAAGGCTCTGACCCTTTTCTGCAGGGCTGCGGCAGGACTCATCAGAGGGGCTGAAGGAGGCTTCTGGAATGTGGGCAGCGTGGCCCCAGGCCCTGCTGGCTGCATGGCTTGGTGCGTTGGCCTGATTCAGCACCTCACTGCCAGCAGTCTGACTACCATGTCCAACCTCTAGATCAGCCCCTCCGACCAGCCCATCTCCACCCAAAATACCCCAAGCCTAGGGAGAGGCTCTGCTCTTCCATCTGAAAGCTGCCCCAACTTCTAGCTTTGGAGAATGACGAACACTTACCTGCCCGCAACTCTCCTGCCTTGAATCCTCCTTTCCTCCTGAACTCCACCCCAGATAAACAATCTGCCCCCACCCCCACCACCCTGTAGATGTTCTTTAGAATGACTTGCAGGACTCTCCAGGCTCGACACCATGCACAGTTCCAACACTGATGTGCCTGCAACCCAGTCCACACCAGGCAGCTTTGGGCCTCTGCTGTTTCTCTTGCCAGACAGAACTTCTCAAGACAATTCCGCAACCCTTCTCCAGACTAACTCCTCGGAACCCTTAAGACTCATTCCAGGCATGATCTCCTCCCAGAAGCCTGTGTCCGCTCCTCCTTCCTTTCCCCAGACAGTTTAGCTGAAACGTTTTCAGGGCTCCCATCTCTGTTGTGACACTTTGACTCTTCTGCAGAATTGTTTATGTGCCTGTCCCCTACACTGGTTTATGAGCAGGGATCACATCTCACCCATCTCAGAAATTCTAGTGCTGGTCCCGAGGCCAGCCCGTGGCAGGTATTCGAGAAACCTTTGTGCTGGAAGCCTACACAAAGTCAGCGGTCAGCATTACAATGCACACCTCGTTCTATTTCAGAGTTTGCTCACCATGATATCTAGGTTACAAGACCGCTTTAGACAGTTTCCCAAAGCCTGGGACAGAGGTGCTCCAGACTTAGGAGCAGAGAAGCCTCTGCAAGCCGCCCGAGAAGGTGCAGCGGGATCCAACAAACAGTCCGTTTTGAAGAACCACATGCCACCTGCTTTCTGTCACACCCTCGCCTAGATCCTGAGCTGCTGGGTTCCCTCCAGCCGAGTAGGGGTGGCTCTCAGGCCTGTTCTGAGCTCTTCCCATAGGCCCTGACAGGAGAAGGAGCAGACTGGTGAAGGAGGGACAAAGGGTCAGTCTGGTCAAGCCAGCCTCATGCATAATCTGGAACCTCAGAAACCCCTGGGCCTTCTGCCATGAGCCTGTGAGGGGAGGGACATCTGCCTCCTCCCCTCTAAGTGGAGGAAAGACCCAGAATGAGGGGAAAAATGCAGGGAGGAGCAAGGGGCATTCCAAAAGATTCTTTTCATCCTTCCCCCAACATGGAGGCAGCCCTCACTGGCTGGCAGGTTTGAGGGCTTAGCCAGGACAGGAAGTCCGAGCTCACAGGGCTGTGGAATTTAAAGAGCTGGTAACCGGTTAAACAAGCAATTGAGGTGAGGGGCCGGGGCCCGAGGCTTCCTCAGCTGGCCTCAACACCTCATAAACGGGAAGCTTTGCTTTCTCAACCGGGTCTCCACCAAGGTTATGATGATCAATGAAAAAATACGACGCACACATACCCTAAGACAAGAGGTCCACGTCACTCATATTCTCAAAGAGGACTCTGAACAGTTCTAAGAACCCCTTCACTGGACTGTCTGCTCCCTTACTGAAGTAATGTGTGTTTTTCCTCACTGAGTCCTCCAGGCTGACCACAGGGCTTAAAAGTGCCTGCTGGATTCTGTTGGATGCGGATGGGGGCAAAAAGGGTGATCGGTAAGGTTCTGGACAGCAAGACTCTCAGACAAGCAAGGAACAAGACGCGGGTGACCCCAGGGCCTAGCCGCCGTCCTCCCCTCCCTGGAGTGGAGTCCCGTTGCTCAAGTTCTTGGGTGGTTTGGCACCCGCCAGCACACAGGGCAAATATGTCGCTACGCAAAGCAAGTGTGAAAAGGAACTTCCCTCCTGACCTCAGGAGAGAACAGCCTAAGAGGAGAGGAGCTGGGAGCCCTGCTGTCTCCAGGGCACTGGGGGCGAGGGCTCGATGAGAAGACGCGGCACTTGTGGAAAGCACCAGGAAAAGAGCAAGCTGCCTGAGCAGGGAGCCTCTGCATTCCCCGGACACCCATCAGGACCGCTCCGGGCCGGCCTGGGGGTTAATCAGCAACAGCGCTGTCCTCCCGCAGGCAGGCTGAGAACCGCTGGACCAGCCACCGACTGCGCACAACCTGCAGCGTGGGCCCGGGGGGGGGGTGGTGCTGGGGAGCTGGGGCCGGCTCCCACATTCGTCAAACTGCTCAATGGTTGGGAATACTGCAGCCGGCTAACACCAGGTTGGTGCTTGGAATCTGCTGTGGTAGAAATGACAAATGCTACGAATAAATAATAGTCCTCTTTCTTCCCCTTTCCGGAGAGCGAACTGTTAAACGTTTGCCAGCACAACACTGCTAAGAACCCATTCGGACTGAGTCAAATCTGACGGTGGAGCCGGACAGCTACCACCAGCATGGAGGACGCAGGCTACACACGAGTTGGGGACGACACCTCACACCTGCCCTCTGGTCCAATATGGGCTCTTTCTCCAGTTTCTAATGCTGGGAAACTGGCCTCCCAGGAAGGACATCACCATAGTCTCATCAAATGACATCCGAACTCTTCTCAGCAGTCAGAGAGACACAGCCATGGGGACACCCCCACCAGAGGGGCCCTGAGCCAGCACTAAGGCCAGCTTTTCCCCACAGGACATGGCCTCTCAGTCCCCAGGAGCCCCTTTCCCTTTGGGCTCTGGAGGTGTCCCCAAATGGCACCCCCTGTCAAACCTCCTATAAAAACACTTTGCTATTTCTGGCTCCCAGGTACCACCAGCTCCCAGCTCCCAGGAGTGGGGCTGCAATTAAGCGGCCACACCACTGCCCCCTCCTGCCCCCCAGCCTCTACCAACAGCCCTTCTTGATCCACAGCCCAGAGGCCAAGCACAGACAGCCAGGAACACACCTACCTGGCTGGGCCCCCTCAGGCTCATCACACCCTGGGGAAACAGAAACATGCTGCAGCAAAGGGGTCACCCGGGGCCTGGCTGGGGGCAGGTCCCCCCTGCTCTGCCTGGTGTCTTGGCCACACCAGCCAGGAGGATAGAAACTATGTTATATCTCATCAGATACCCACCCCCATGCCCCAGGCAGGTCCATTTAGGGAAGTGAGGAGAGAAACCTTCTGAAACCTTCGGGTGACTCTCCGGTCCCCAGGTGAGGACCAGGCCCAGAAAGAACTCTCAACCTTACTTCTGCAGGGGTGAAAGAAGCCGAGGCCTCCGACTCAGGCCAGGGCAGGCAGCAGGAACACAAATGCCACGGAAACACTGCTGACATGAGGGGCAACTCTTTCAACGGCCCCGTCCCTCTTGGAGCCTGGCATTCCGAAGAGCTAGAGTTCCCTGTGGCTTCCCTATGGCCAGATGCCTGCAGGGCCCCCTTAGCCCGTGCCACTGGGCTCCAGGCCACGTGCTGCCTGGCTTCCTCTGCCTGCCCCAATGCCTCAGTGCAAGGCCATGCTGTGGCTTACAGTTGCCTGTCCTCACCAGTGAGGACAGACAACCATTAGGGAAAAGACAAAGAATCCTACCACTCTGGTTTCCTCTTCTAGTAGTAGTAGGACCCTAAGGGCAGAAATCAATCACCAACATCCTTGCTACCTCCCCTGCTCTGCATTCTGTGTTACGAACAAGAAAGTGGGAGCTCGCTGAGGCCTAGCCCCAAGGGGAGCTCCATACCCACGCTCAGCACAGTAGCACATCTGCCAGAAACCTGATGCTTCCAGGGGGTCATGGGGCCCCTCACTTCTAGAAGGAGGCTCTGCCGTTCCAGACTTCCTTGGAGGTAGGTTTTTCACCAAAAGGAACCAGTACCTCCCTGGTCCCCAGTAACTGATGGGGTGGAAAAGTGGACATCAGGGCAAAGGGAAGGGAGGTTACTAGCAACTTATTCAGGGTCCATTATGTTCTGACTCCCGGCTAGGCCCTGACAGACATTTGCTGCTGTAATCCTCTCGGCAATCTTGTGAGGAAGAAATGAGCTCAGACAGCAAAGCTGGGAACAAACCACTCTCCAACTTCAAGGCACAAAACCACATTGCCTCCCACATACCATCAGCCAACAGAGACAACGGGGTCAGAGGTCAGGATGTGACTGCCGGGGGAGAGACCAAGCAGCCATCACAGTCAAGTCTGTGATTTTAAAAAATTGTACTCAGGAGCCCCAGGGTCAGGGGTGAGACCACAGGAAGGGTCCCTGGGCCCCGCCCCAGCCCCATCTCTCCCCCTGTGGCACGAGGGCCAGGCTTCCTCAGGCTGGGAGTGCAGACCAGGAGGTAAAAGGTGCTATTGTGGGTGTGCTCACCTGCCACCTCCACAATCTGGTGCCGGGCGATGTCGTAGTAAGGGTCATCCCACTTCAGGTGAGTGACAGGTTCCGGGGAGCTGCTTTTGGAGTCATCTGTGGAACACGGCAAAGTCAGGGGATAAGCTGGGGGGGCTGGCAGTGTTCTCCCTGAGACTCGTGTTCTCTGATCTTCCCCTCGGTGGGACCTGTGCTCCCAGCCCCACCCTGGGGCTACTCTGCTTGCCCTCCTCTTGCTCCCCTGGGGTCTCCCTTCAATAGGAAGGGAGTCTCCCCTTCTTCTTCTTTTTTTTTTTTTTAAATATTTTAGTTTTTTATTTGACAGAGAGAGTAGTCAGAGAGGCAGGCAGAGAGGGGGGAAGCAGGCTCCCCGCTGAGCAGGGATCCCAATGTGGGGCTCGATCCCAGGACCCTGAGACCATGACCTGAGCTGAAGGCAGAAGCTTAACCCACTGAGCCACCCAGTTGCCTGGAGTCTCCCCTTCTAAGGCATGGAAGGCCGCCTGAGATCCAGAAGCGCCCACCTGACTTAGGAAAGTCGGGCATTTCGTCCGAGGGCCAGTTCTTCTCATCAATGGAGGCGAGCTTCAGCTGGTTCAGAGCCTGGCTAGTGTCGTCCAAGGTCAGGTCGTCCTGCAACTCTGAAAGCGGGTCCATGACCAGGCCTGTCCCCCACAGCTTCACTCCACAGAACCTGAAGAGAAACCGGGGGTGGGGGGGGCAAGTCAGGGACACCCTCATCTCCCTTGTACCTGCTACAGCAAGCCCTCCTGCTCTCACTCATTCCTCCCCCAGCCTCCCCTGTTCCTGTTCCTGTTCCTCAACGCATCGCATCCTGGCCAAGAGCTCCATGTTGCCCCGGATTCTCCGCAGTTTAGGCATGTTGCCAGAAAAGGCGGCTGGGACAGAGGATGGTGCAGCTTGGGGCCTGCCCTCAGGTCCTCCAGCTGGCTAGGGACGAGCCGTGCCAGGTCCTGTGCTGCCCACCACCCACCTGGTACAGTCATGCAGTCCCAGCTGCAGAGGGTAGAAAAGTCCATGCCCCTCTCCTCAGGGGTCATTGTGCACAGAAGCGTCCCAGGCGCCAACGGTTACAGAGGTGAGATGTTGCAAGCATCTAAGGTGTACGGGGATGTTCCAAACCCCCTTTGTGAAAAAGGTTAATTGTGGCTCTGGCTACTGCACCTCTCACTTTTGGCCCAGGGAAGAGGAGGTGGCCAGAGACCCCAGAGTCCCAGAAGAAAGGCCATGGTCGAGGTGCCCAGCCGTGTCTGCACCAGGACAGAAAAGGCTGGTGGAAGGAAGCAAGGGCTGGAATCTGCCTGCCAGTCACAGCAGGCAATCTGTAGCATCCTGGGGGCTCCCGAGCCCACTCCTATACATAGGGAGCTCCTGACACCAGTTTTAAGATGGGAAAGGTCAAGACACTGCCCCAAGGATTGGCGAAGCACAGATGGGGAAGGGGAAGCCCACAGCCTCCAGAGCGCTGAGTCAGAGGAGGTGAAAACCAGACCCGTAGCTAGAGCCGACTGAGAGGGAGAGGAGCTGGATGCCAAAGCTGGGTTTGCCCAGGTCTGGGGCTGGTAGTAAGGATGTGGCTGCGTGAAGCCCCAGGGGAGCAGCTTCTTCTCGGATTGGATTCAGTCCACTCGGTGCAGCCCCAGAGAAGAGGCTGCTGTAAGCCCACTACATTCCTGGAGTCCAAAAATGACATATATGGTCAGAGAATCGGCAGGACAGATAAAGAGTGAAAACAAGACCAGGCATGGGGAGGGAGAAGAGGGGAGAAGTGCCAGTTAGGATCCAGAGCCTGAACACCTCTGGGTTCTGAGGCAACATGACAACCTCCGGCACACGTCACCTCACAGCTGAGGACTCTGGATGGTAAACCGGCTCCCTGTGCCTAGCAACAACCAGCCTGTTACCAGGGAAACCGCGCTGATTCAGTGGCAAAAGCCATTCCAAGCTCCTGAGCCAAAGCCAAGCAGCCAAAGAGCCAAAAGGCTATACAAAAACAAAAAACCGAAAAACCTTTCTCTTCCTTTCCTCCAGCCTCTTACCCTTATTCCCTCCTGCTGCATACCACCAAAACATAAGTCCCTTTCATGAGCGCAGAGAAAGATGACCCTCTTTTATTCGGGCACGCACTTCTCCCAGTGAGTGTTGCTGTGCCCCACGCCCCATCTCACCCACTCCCTTCAAGCCTCCAATGCAGGCAACCCTAAGCCGAGGAATCCACTCCTGATTCATCACTCCTTCCCCCATTCAGCCAGTTGGCTGTGAGTAGTCCCCCAAAAGGGGACTCCACTGGGTAACTGGGACGGAATTCAGCTCACAGTAACCCCCGTTAGGCCTGAACCTTCTCTCTGTGCCTTCTCTTCTGTCACTGTCCAGGCACCAACTGCCCATTCGCCCTGCCCACAGCTACCCCAAGAAGTCTTTCCGCACACCGTGGGTGTCCGACGCAATGAAAAAGGCAGGGGATGAGGTCTGTGGAGAACTGGATTATAGTCCTGCTTGAGCCAATGAGTTGCAAAGATACTGGGTAAGTCTTTTTCCTAACTAGACTTAAATTTCCCTATCTATAGAAGCACAGGCTCCTTCCAGAAACAGAACTCTCCAGTATTCTAAAACACTTGCACTAAAGCGAACAACAGGATTAGAAGGAACAGCTGCGAGCTGAAGTATGTGTGAGAGGAGACGGACACCCTCTAAAGGGGAGTTGGACTTGAACTCCACCTCTTTTCCAGGAACTCCACTACTTTGTCTGTTCTTCAGAACTGACCCCTGCCCCCATTCCATAACCTCCTTTTCCAGCAAAACTAATCACAGTTGTTTCCATCTCCCAGCCAGACTGGCCTCCAACCCACAGCTGCTTCCCTCTGGGAGTCCTGAAGTTTGGCTCCCTCAGTGGGAAGGTGAGGGAAGCTGGCTTGGGGAAATTCTAATTTAAAGCGGTGGAAATGAAGTATCCTGGCCGCCTAAGGCTCCAGACACCTACAAGCCCTGTTCCGCTCTGTGCAAAATATTCCCTGCTCTGAGATTAGTATTTCCCTTCTGTATAGGTAAAACACCTACTTATACAAAAACCTTTGAGAATCCTTCTAGGCAGAGTTTTTAACCTCTGGACTTCTCTGAAATTCTGATGAAATCTGTGGGTATTTTCCCTAAGAAAACCCAGCACACATATGAAATCTTTTATGCAATTTTAAGGGGTTCACAGTCCCTCTGAGAATCCATTTAAGACTCCCTGACCTATTCAGCACATAGATGCTGTCATTTGTTGAATGACTGAATGAATGAAACCATCTCCTAAATGGAGAAGAGAACCAGTATTTGTTGAGGGCCTATGTAGCACCATAAAGTAGACAAATTATCTTTTAACTTCACAACAGCACCAGTGAGGTTTACTACTAAGTCCATTTTACTCTTAGAGGAAAGTGAGGACCAGAAAAAATAAGCAAATTGTTTAGGTAGGTCATACAGCAGAGTCAAAATTTTAATCTATGTCTGTATAAGGTGGTCTCTTGATGCAGGTCAATTCCTCAAAACTTCTCTAAATGAGTGTCATTCATGTGATCCTGAAGGTTCAGAAAGGGCCCATAAAAAGATAAAATAAAGCCTCTCCCCTTATCTTCAGCAAGAGCTCAGATAACAACTTGAAATCGTACTCTCTGGCACTGGAATCACCCTCCTAGTTGGGGCCCCAGAATTGCGAAAATGCAAATCCCACGACACAACAGCAAGGCTTTCAACTACAAGTGCGTTTGTCCAGAGCTTCAGGGTTTATAAAACCCCTACTGGGTGTAATTATCTCATTGCAGAGATTAAGAAATAGAGATGAAACCGTGGCCTAGTTAGCGGGAGGCTGGAATACTTCCCCAAATTTCTTGTTCTTAGAGTTTCGCCAGATCAGATCAAAGAGACTTCCCCTCCCCATCGGCTTGCTAGATGACTGCGATCTGACCTGGACTCTGCTCTGGGAAGTGCAGGAGGAAACCAGCGAAGGAAACTCAGTCCTGTTACTGCAGACCCGGGAATGGGGCTGAATCCCTGCAGTGGGAAAGCCAGAATTCTAGGCCCCATCCCACTCCTGCTCCCACCCTCGGATCTGCTCGGATCATCCCCCTCCGGACCCTGTCCCTTCCGGTGACCTGTCTAGTCCCTTCCTCCCCCCCCCCCCCCCCCCCCACCCAGGAAGACCCCACGCCCTGCAGCTCACCGTGGTCGGGTACTGCTCCCTCTGCCACGCCTGTCTGTCAAAGCTCGGCAAACATCCGGCTCCGCAGTAGAACGGGAACCGCCCCCTCCCGGGCGCCTCACTCCACAACCACTTCCGCCACACCTCCGACCCACTTCCGGTTCGCTGCCCGGTCCAAATATGGCTTTCCAGGATCCCCTCCCACTTCCTGCACGTGCAGGTCTAAGTGCCGGGGCTGGGGTCGGGGGGTGGATGCCTTCGAAGGGAGAACAGCATAAGTGTCCGGCCCGTCCCTCCCAAAAGAGGTGGTTGGAACAATTAGTTCCGCTTTTCTGATGCTGGAATCCCTGATGGTCCTCTGGAATCCTATGGTTCTTAATGTTCCCGGACGGAGTTTTGCCTCGCCGGTATTCCCCAAATCCCGGATCTGTGCACCGATGAGTCTGACTCTTAGCATTCTTTCCCGAAGGGAAATTTGGAAGCCAATGACTGTTTCCGGGAGGAGCGGAGAAGAAGACGTTCACTTCCGGCGGAAGGAGGCTTTTCTGGAGGGATGGAAGAGTCGGAGGAGCTGCTCTCTGAGGGCGAGAAACTGCAGTTGGGTTAGTGACCTGCGGTGTCTCCGACCCTCGGCCCTGGCCTTAGATAGACTTAACGTTCCCTGCCTGGTCAACTCTCTATCTACCACAGGCACTTTTCTTCCCTAGCCCGGGATCTTTCACCGTGCCCTCAGAAGTCTCTGGGGACTTTAGAGTCCTCAAACCCCCTCAAACCTCCGATTTGTCCACGTAGAGCCCTTACAGATCCCTCAGACTGCCGAGGCCTAACCGGATCTGCGGTTTCCCCTCGCACCTGTCCCCACCCTCACGACCTCTCGGGCCGTCCCCTCACTGCCTCCCCATCTCCCTGCAGCTCCCGACCCGCGCCCGGACTTGAGATGGATCCCTTCTGGACAAGGCTGTGCTCGGGGCCTCAAAGACTTCCCGCCCGGGCTGACCCGGGCCGTCCTCGCTCTAAAGAGCCTGCCCCGGGGCTTGGCCCTTGGCCCTTCACTCGCCGAGGAGCTGCGCTTAGGGGTCTGGTGTGTCGGGGCCCCCCTGCAGCCGGGACTGCTCTGGGGGCCGCTGGAAGAGGAGTCTGTCTCGGAGCAGAAGGGTGAAGAAGTGAAACCACGGCAGGAGGAGGTATTGAAGGCTAGGACTTGTCTTCTCCCTGACTGAAATTTTGGAAGCGGTTCAGTCATCTCTGGGCCTTCTTCGGTTCGTTAGAAAAACCAGGGTACTTCAAGACATGGGCCATAGTTTTGGCCCTTCGCTCCAGGACTGTCTCTTCCCCTCACTTGCGGTAGTTGAGGAAGCAGGTGCAGAAAGTTGCTGAAAGCCACATTTATGGTGTCAGGAGTGACGAAAGCCAGGAGCAGAGGTGTTTAGAATTAAAAAGCCGTGGAGTCAAATCCCATCTTTGTCACCTAGCTGGTGAAATGACGGGTCTCATTCAACTCATTTGTAAGATAAAGGGATGGCCGGTTTTTTTCTTTATTTGAATCTTTTGGGGTTATTTGGAGCAATAGTTGAGATAGTGCAGGTCAAGGGTTTCGTGGCATAACAGGTCTTAAAAAGAAAAGATGATGTACCTCTTACTCCTTTTTTTGGTTGGTCCTCGCTGGAAGGCAGTATTGTGTTCAATTTAGTAATTCTCCACACAGTGGGAGGGAGGTGAGGGGAGTAGTCTTTTGGTCTTTACTTGCTGAAACATCAGACAACACAGTCCTGTGAAGGCAGAACCAGAGACCATTAACCTTCCAGGGGTTTCATGTTAGATCTGTCTCAGGAAAGGTTACATCCTTCCCCCACCCCCAACCCTGGTCCCCCCAAACACATGGGAGAAGGACTCTTATTGGTTTATTTCAGGACGTGTCACTAGGCCCATGGGGAGACGTGTGTGCTTGTGAGCAGAGTTCAGGCTGGACCAGGTAAGTTCCAGGAGAGTATGTAGTGAAGATGGTCCTTTTTGAGGCTTTCTGTCATGGCATGAGACAGAACCAGAAGCCCACTGTAATCCCCCACCCAGTGAGTTTTTGCAGCGAGTGTTCCAAGGGCACGGGGTCTTTAGGACTCGGCCTGCCAGCAGCTGGGGCTTTAGGGAGGGCCACCTGAAGAGGGTCTCCTGAGCTAGCTGTTCCTCTGCTTTGCAGTTTGGTGCAGCGGGGCAGGCTGGAGAGTGAGGGGAACGTGGCCCCGGTGTGGGTCAGCGAGAAGCTCCATCTGCAGGTGTACCGGGTCGTACTGCCGGGCTCTGAGTTGCTGCTGTGGCCCCAGCCTCCCTCCGAGGGCCTGAGTCCCACCGAGCCCGGCCTAGAGGAAGAGGCAGCCATGGCTGTGGTGACGGAAGTGGACTCTGGTGTTCAGCAGGAGGTGGACTCTGCATTGCAAGATGCAGCAGAACCTTGGACAGGTATGTGGCAAATAGATGCTAGTTTCTCAGATTATCACCAGAACACCCTGTTGACAAGACAAAAGCAAAGCTTTGGTTCACGGAGATAAAGGAAAACATGTTAGTAGGTTTTCTGAGGGGAAGGGTGAAGCCTGAGTATTTATTGACATTTTGAAGCCTGGTATAAGGTGGGTCTTTCAGT
This sequence comes from Enhydra lutris kenyoni, assembly GCF_002288905.1. Lineage (NCBI taxonomy): Eukaryota > Metazoa > Chordata > Mammalia > Carnivora > Mustelidae > Enhydra > Enhydra lutris. Next base: position 16,976,716 of record NW_019154106.1, on the reverse strand, counting down.
GTGGAGTGGGGGCGGGGCTTGAACGGGATTGAATAAAGGATCATGACATGATTGTTGAGGATCCATGGACCCCAAGCTAGAATTTTCAGGCAAGAGGCTCAAAGAGTCTTGGGGGCATAACCTGTCTTTTGATGCTTTCTGTTGCAGAGTATGGGTCTTTTCCTTAGAATGAACAGTATCAGTATTTGCAACTTTTATCTTCCTGAGTAAGTTTTCTGGAATAGTAAGGTCATGTTGATGAAGACAGCAAGCTGTGTATAAGGTTTCCAATTTCTTATATTTCTTCTACTTGGGGTGGGGGTAGAGGTCTGTTTATTTTCAGATGAGCTGAGGTGAAGAGATGGTGGCCTCATTCATCCTAAGTGTGTGTCTTTAGAGGGAGAATAGGGACCTCTGGGGTAGCCTTCTCTAGGACGCTGGAGGTTTGGAGCACCATGGTTCCCAAGAGTGCTTCCCCAGGAGGCACCTGAGACTGGACATGAAGATAAGCACAGCCTGTGGTTCATGTTCCAAGGAAGAGATTAGTGTCCTTGCCCCTGCTGAAGTTAGGGGCTGAGTAGGAGGAGACACATATTCTTAAGATTCCCTGGTAACACCACTGCTACCACCTGTTACAGTTTCTCCTAACCCTAGCACCCTACTCTTGTTTTGCAGATCCTGGTCACCAGTCACCCCACAGCGTTGAGGGAGAGAGTATAGTAAGCCCTGGACTTAAGCCCCAAACCCAGGATCAACTTTCCAAGGAGAGCCAAGCACTTGGTCTGCCCCCTCAGGATGGTGGCCGGGAGGAGGAGGACCCACCCCAGGCACAGGAGCCACCTGAGCCTCCGAGCAGCTCTGCTCCCCAGCAGGGCCCAGAGAACAGTGAGGCCAGTCGCTCGTCTTCTGCCAGGGGCAACCAGCTTCATGCTTACCTGGTCCGGAAGTTACGTGGCCCCTGTGGTCAGTGCCCTCCCAGAGAAAAGACGTCAGAGCCTGGGGCCCAGCAGGCTGAAGAACAGCAGCCCCCTGGCTTCCCTGCACGCTTGCGGACCCCTCCTGGCCCAGCAGGAAGCTCCCCAAAGCAGAGGCGGCGGTACCGCTGTGGGGAGTGTGGCAAGGCCTTCCTGCAGCTGTGCCACCTGAAGAAGCACGCATTTGTGCACACGGGCCACAAGCCCTTCCTTTGTACTGAGTGTGGCAAGAGCTACAGCTCCGAGGAGAGCTTCAAAGCCCACATGTTGGGCCACCGCGGGGTGCGGCCCTTTCCTTGCCCACAATGCGACAAGGCCTATGGCACCCGGCGAGACCTCAAAGAGCACCAGGTGGTACATTCAGGTGCCAGGCCCTTTGCTTGTGACCAGTGTGGCAAGGCCTTTGCCCGCCGGCCCTCCCTGCGGTTGCATCGCAAGACCCATCAGGTGCCAGCTACCCCTGCCCCGTGCCCGTGCCCTGTGTGTGGGCGGCCCTTGGCCAACCAGGGCTCCCTGCGGAACCACATGCGGCTCCACACGGGGGAGAAGCCCTTCCTGTGCCCACACTGTGGCCGGGCGTTCCGTCAGCGGGGCAACCTGCGTGGGCATCTGCGACTGCACACAGGGGAGCGCCCTTACCGCTGCCCGCACTGTGCGGATGCCTTTCCCCAGCTGCCTGAGCTGCGGCGCCATCTTATCTCGCACACCGGGGAGGCCTACTTGTGCCCCGTGTGCGGGAAGGCCCTTCGAGACCCACACACCCTGCGCGCTCATGAGCGTCTGCACTCGGGAGAGAGGCCCTTCTCGTGCCCCCAGTGTGGCCGGGCTTACACGCTGGCTACCAAGCTGAGGCGCCACCTCAAATCCCACCTGGCCGACAAGCCCTACCGCTGTCCCACCTGCGGCATGGGCTACACCCTCCCCCAAAGCCTCAAGCGGCACCAGCTCAGTCACCAGCCCGGGGCACCCGCCAGCCCACCCTGTGTGCCTCCCACTGCTTCTGAGCCCACTGTGGTACTGTTGCAGACTGAGCCAGAACTGGACACCGGCGGGGAACAGGACGTCTCCGCAGCCCAGGACGTCTTTGAGGTCACCATTTCTGAGAGCCAGGACAAGTGCTTTGTGGTACCTGAGGAGCCAGGCCCTGCCTCCAGCCTGGTGCTCATCCATAAGGACATGGCCTTCAGCGCCTGGGCAGAAGTGGTGGAGGTGGAGACGGGCACCTGACCCTCCCCCCAACTCCCCCAGGGGAGTTCTGTATAAAGCTAGCGTTTTCTAGCTGCTGGGCGTCTGCGTCTTTCTGTTTGGGTTTCCGGATGGAATTTAGTCTACTCTGAGAAGGAGGGGAAGGATTTCCCTTCCTGTTTATGGACCACCACATTGTTTCCCGACTGTAAGGTAAACCTGTTCCAGGTTTAAGAACTTCTTATTGAGCTCAGTAGAGCTTGTTCTGCTGCTTTCCCCAGGAGCTCCTCAAGGTGTTTGTTCTTTAAACGTGGCAGAAGTGACCCTCCCCTCCCCCATCAGGTAGTCCGGTAGCTGGCAGGTCTGCTGCCCTGCTGGGGCGCTTAACACTGGGATCATCACTCCCCTGAGCCCCCTGAGGGACAGGCACTTCCATCTCAAGCCAAATGGAATGACTTGAGGGTTAAAAGGACTGAAAAGCAACTGGGGAAAAAAAGACCAGATGCTGAGCTCAGCTCATGGCTCACAGTTCTAACTTGGGCTCTGGGTGGTTTGGGCAGCCTTTCTCACCATCTGAGGGCTGTGAAGTTGGTTTTCTTTCTGTGCCGATAGACACCAGGCTCCTGGAGGCAGCTAGGGGCAGATCTGGAGCCTTTGGAAGACTTGGCCAAAGGCAGCCCTTTTGAGGGAAGGAATGAACACGGATTTTGCGTCAGTAGCGGGCCTGGGCCACCCTGGGTGCTGGGACATAGCTATGCGCCAGACGGGGAGATGTCCTTTACAGAGGTCATGATCTAGGGCGGGAAGCATTGGATAAGAGTTTGCAGAGGATCACTAGCTGGTGCTGTGTGGACCTGTTACATGGGACGCTTAACCTCAGTCTGGGGCATCAGGGACAGCGTCCCCAAGGGATCGTGATAATAAACATTCAGCCCTTGTTGTGGACCAGTTCTTTGTGTTTATTTATGTAATCCTCATAGCAGCCCTGTGTGGTTGGGGGTAGTAGTATTCTGGTTTTACAGATGAGAAAACAGCTTGAAGTGTCCTGCTCAAGGCGGCTCAGCTCCTAGGTAGCGGAGCCGAGAGAAACTCTCCTGGTCTCATGCCAGAGTAAGGCTGTTGACCTTGGCGCTGTAGCCCTGCATCACAGCTGTGGTCTGATGGGTGGGAAGGTGGAGGTGCAGGGAACTGCATGTGCGGGAACAGCATGTGCGGGAACCCTGTGGTCAGAGTCTCAGTGCTGTGAATGATAGGCCGATGGGGCTGGGGCAGAGAGCAAGGGGAGGGGGCGGGACTGGATCTCCCCTGTCTTGCTTCGGGAGTTGGGGCTTTATTCTCAGAATATTGAGGAGCTCGATGACCTGCCTAGATTTGTGTTTGAAGAGACCACCGACAGACGGACTGGCTGGGGAGGTGTGGTTGCGGGGAAATCCGTCAGGAGGCTACCGAGTGGGTGGGTGGGGAATGGGGCTGTAGCAGTAGAAAAGCAGAGAAGTGAAATCATCCAGCACGTGAGCGCTGCCTGCATGCTAGTTAGGGAGACTGTGGAAACAGCCTCTGTTCTCAGAGTTAATCCTGGTATGCAGAGACAATAAAACATGTCAGATGATGGTAAACGCAGTGAAAAAAAGAAGAAGTTTGTGAACTCACAGTGAGGGCAGTTGGAAGCCAGACTGGATTGCTTTGAGGAGTAGGTGGCAAGAGAGGAAGGACTTGGCTTCTTGTTCCTTCTGTCCTGTAGAATAGGTGTGACCCCTGTGTCACAGAGGAGGAAGCTGCGGGTCGGAGCGCAGAAGTAGCTGGCTGAGATCGCACCGCCCGCAAGTGGCAGAGTGACTGATGCATGGCAGGTCTGTCCTCTGGCTTCCCAGCACTCGATCACAATGTCACGGGCAGCCCCGTGTCTCCTGCTTTGCCCCTGACATTTACCCGCACCCACCCCATCCAATAAGCTGTTGACAAAGCATTCTGAAATTGTCCACAGGGAGGGGGGACAACTGGAGATTATGGCGCGCTATGGAGAGAAAGGTCATACCATCCAAAGCCCGAAAAACAGCTGCCAGTAGTAGTTTTGAGTGAGCCAGCCCTGTTTCTTGGAGCCCATGTGAGCCTGGTGGGTCCTGTTCTTTTTTAGCTCCTGCTTCCGGTGGGCCAGTGTCTATGTCCGCCTGGTGTTTCTAGGTGTCCTTGGGACATTCTCATCACACGATCCCCAGCTGTGCAGTGAAGGACATCTTCCTCACTCGGTGACGAGCTGCGAAGGCAAGTTGGGTGTGCTTTGGGTTGCTGGAGAGGCCTGTCCACACCCCACAACCCTCCTTAGGCCCAACCCTGGGATGCACGTGCCCCCTTGCTCCATCCCCCACACAGATGGAGAATTTTTATCTCCACTAAGGCTGTCCCTACGTGATGTAGAGCAGGGTCAGATCAAAGCCAACCAATCGAAAGGCACGTGGTTTGGGAGCCTCTGCTCCGCCAACACTTGGTTAAAACACGAGTGGGCATCGGAGGGCACTGTGTGAGCTCCCCGTGTCAGAGGAGGACACAGGCGCCTCGAGAGGAGTCCTTGCCAAGGCCTGAGACCAGTAAGTAGCAGAACCGGGACAGGGCCCGGGTCTTCTGACCCCCAGTGTAGTGCTGCTCCAGTTAAAATGCAGTAACTGTTCTTGAAAAGATTGATCACTGGAGTAATTTTCCCATGGAGGAAAGACTCTCCCTTGATGTCAAAAGAATTCTCATTCGTCCTGGTGATAAAGTCCCTTTACTCCCTACTTCTTTTCCTCCATCCCCAGATAAAGTCACTTTTTTTTTCTCCCAGACAAAGTCAGTTTTAACAGTTCGGTGCATTCGATGCTGAATTTGCTGCTGCTTGCTCAAGGGCAAAGGTGCTATGAAAATGGGGCCGGACACCTGAAACCTGGACGCAGGTTTAGCTCTGGTGTCTACAGCTGCTGAACCAAATGTCAGAAGGTGTAGGAGAGTAAGGATCTTTTATTCTCATTTGCAACTCCAACAGTAGCAGAAAATCTTGCAATAGAATAATATTCGAATCAGGTTTAGGGACCTGTAAACAAGGCAGAGCAGCATGGACTGTGAAGTGGTCCATCTCTAGACAAGTTCAGACCGCCTGCACGCACTCAGGCAAGTTCCTTGGCTTCTCTCTGCCTCAGTTGCCTCATCTGTAAAAGGGGGATAATTGTGGTACCTACCTCATCAGCACGATGTACCTGGCACGTGGTGAGCAGTTACTAAATTGTAGCTGGTTATTAGTGGTGTCCCGATCAGCCCTCCTAAATTGGAAGACAAAGTGAAGGTGCTTGCGTGTTTCTACAGGTGTCGCTCACAGTGGCCTCCTGCTTCGGGTGCTTGTCCACTGGGCACGCTTCATAGGACGGTGAAGCTGTTCTCTAGCAGAACGTCAGGGCATGATGGTCATGCGAGGGGAAGAGCAATGGTCTGAGAGGCAGGAGTCTGAGTCCTGCTCCCAGCTTTATCACCGACACTCGACACCCTTGATCAATTAGCTCCCCGCCTGGGAGATTCCCTTTCCTTACTGTGACATGGGGAAGTCGGACCAGATCATTGCTTTCCAATCTCAGGTCCTGCACTGAGCCCTTTTGCTAACTTTTGCTGTGAAATATATACATCCTATGAAATATGTATATATATTCGCTGCTCCCCTTGCTTGTGCTCTCTCTCTCTCTGGCAAATAAATAAAATCTTTTTAAAAAATAAAAGCTTTTTTTTTTTAAGATTTTATTTATTTGACAGAGACCACAAGTAGGCAGAGAGGCAGGCAGAGAGAGAGAGGAGGAAGCAGGCTCCCTGCAGAGCAGAGAGCCCAATGTGGGGCTCGATCCCAGGACCCTGGGACCATGACCCGAGCCAAAGGCAGAGGCTTAACCCACTGAGCCACCCAGGCGCCCCAAAAGCTTTTGATTAAATAGAAATTCCACTCATTTTAAATATTTTTTTAAAGATTTTATTTATTTTTGAGAGAGAAAGAGACACTCATTTTTTTTTTAAGATTTTATTTATTTATTTGACAGACAGAGATCACAAGTAGGCAGAGAGGCAGGCAGAGAGAGAGGAAGGGAAGCAGGCTCCCTGCTGAGCAGAGAGCCCGATGTGGGACTTGATTCCAGGACCCTGAGATCATGACCTGAGCCGAAGGCAGCAGCTTAACCCACTGAGCCACCCAGGAGCCCCGAGAAAGTCATTTTAAAATGCTGATCAGATTGAAGGGAAAAAAAGATAATTAACCACCTCAAAAGACATAATTTTAGCCAAAAAGGAAAAAAATATTATTCTTAAGGTAAATTTATAATTTTTAAAAAGAGTTTATTTACTGATTTGAGAGCACAGAAGGAGAGTGAGAGGAAGAAGCTGAGCAGAGAGCCTGATGGGGGACTCAATCTCAGGACCCTGAGATCACGACCTGAACTGAAGGCAGAGACACCCAACTGAGCAACCCACGTGCCCCTAAATTTGCAATTTTTAAGGGTTTAAAAAATATGCAAAATGACAAGGTCATCCTGTAATATACGCACAGAGCTCTAGGCTTTAAAACATCTAGATCGGGGCGCCTGGGTGGCTCAGTGGGTTAAGGCCTCTGCCTTCAGCTCAGGTCATGATCCCGGCGTCCTGGGATCGAGCCCCGCATCAGGCTCGCTGCTCGGTGGGGAGCCTACTTCCCCCTCTCTCTTTGCCTGCTGTTCTGCCTACTTGTGATCTCTGTCTGTCAAATAAATAAATAAAATCTAAAAAAAAAATAAAAATAAAAATAAATAAATAAAATAAATAAAACGTCTAGATTTAATGATACCTAACCTTTCCAGCTCTGATATTCTGTCTTAGAACATGATTTCACTGTTTTCAGTGATTACAGAGCTTCCTCTTACAACATAGCATTGGCCTTACCCATAATTTTGTTTGACATCAGCTTGTTGGGAGAAATGCAGCCTCTCATTATCACCTTGTGCTTAGTGGAAATACGATCCACTCTATGATCCACTCTAAGTGTGCAGGCATGTGTATGGGGTGAGAAGCAAGAGGGTTCAGCTGCATGGCACCCACTGGGCTCAGAGGGTTCCAGGAAGAACAGTAGTTGGAGGCTGGGGGCTTGTAGGTTGTGCTGGGTCTGAAGCCTGAGGTTGTGCTGGGTCCATTGGTGGACCACCCATGGTGGGCCATCCATGGTGGGGCCACCCTGGTCTCGAAGAACTCTTGGGTCCTTCCAGAGCCACTTTCACAGGGGGGATGCTCTCCCGCGATCCTCTCTGCAAAATAGAAGGGGCAGGTGTGGTCACCCAAGAAAACACGGAGGCTGCTGCCTCCACTTATTAAGGAATTAAGTTTACTTTTCATTGTGAAAATTTTGAAACAAAATTTAAAAGAATGATGTACCCAGTCACCTCTCCACCTAGATTTAGTCATTGGTAACATTTTTGCCATGCTTGTTTAATCTTTTTCTTTTAACTCCTAAGGATTGAAAAGATAACCACAAGTGCTATAACACTTAACAAATTAACTAATTATTTCGTATCATTGAATACCTGATTTACATTTTCTTATTTGCCCAAAGAAAATCATTTTACACTTTTTTTTGGTTCAAAAGCCTATACCAGTCATGATAATTCTATTCCTTTTGTGTATTTTCATGTTCTCTCCTTGGTTTCTTTTCTTTTTCTTTTTTAAATATTTTATTTATTTATTTGCCAAAGGGAGAGAGAGAGAGAGCACAAGTAGGGGAAGCAGCACAGGCTCCCCACTGAGCAGGGAGCCCCATGCAGGACTCAATCCTAGGACCCCGGGATCATGACCTGAGCCAAAGGCAGATACTTAACCGACTGAGCCACCCAGGCGCCCCTCTCCTTGGTTTCTGTTATTCTGAACAGTCTCTGCAACCCACCCCATTTATTTCCATGTCATGAATTTGCCAGAGGGACTGGGGCCAGTTGTTCTGCTAAATGTCCATCATTCCTTGTGGTGGTGGCTAACTTATTCCTTGATCACCTGTATTTCCTATAAACTAGTAGTTAAAGCTAGAGGCTCATTTAATTCCATTTCGCCACTTCAGGTAGAGCCCTTTGCAGGCAGCATTGTGTGTTCCTGTTTCATATACGATAGTGGTGTTTACTGGGTGCTTTCTTCGTGGTAGGCATTGTCGTACTTCACAAACATTATAATAGGCTTTGAAGGGGTAGCTTAGTACTTACTTCAGAATGATAAACTTAACTCTGAATCCAGCCAGATCAGAGGGAGGCAGGAATATACGGAATCCAAAGAATTGCAGCAAGTGAGAACCCAAAGATTACAAGCTCTGAGAGCTGGGGGTGCTTCTGCAGGGACACAAGAAATGGTGTAGATGAGATAAAACACAAAACCAAATTTATCGGAATGGTCTAGAGTCTTTGCTGGTCTTGTCATTCCTGGACCCAAAGCACCATGGCTTTCACAATATCCATGCTGGCTCTCTCCTCACCAAAGAGCCCAGGCTTGCCATCCAACCCATCAGTCTTTTATTTTTTATTTATTTATTTTTGAGAGCGAGAGCGAGAGAGAGAGAGAACATGAGAGGGGGTAGGACAGAGGGAGAAGCAGAATCCCCGCTGAGCAGGGAGCCCAACGTGGGTCTTGACCTTGGCAACCAGGATCATGACCTGAGCCAAAGGCAGTTGCTTAACCCACTGAGCCACCCAGGCGTCCCCCCCCATCCATCCTAACCACACAGAGCCATTCCGGTGGGGTCCAGCTTTTGCCACGGTTGAGATGTCAAGACCCATAGTCTTCAGAATGAAGTTCTCATAAGCAAATTGCTAATTGGATTTGCCACTGGGACCACGATGTGTGAATTCATCGGCCCAACACATAAATCCAGGCATAAGTCTGGGAAAGCAGGAAACAAATCTAAGCAGAAAGCTTCAGTTGCCTTCCCAGGGCCTAGAGAGCCAAAACCTGCTTTGGAGTATTGTCTGCAAACAGCTTGAGGAAGACATAACCTTAGACTTGACTGTTAGTGGTCATGTCTGCCCATGAGCAGGTCATGAGCTCAGCAAGTCTGCCAAGAGGTCAGCGTGAGTTTTTCAACAACAGCCTCTCGAGGTAAATAATGCTCTAATTCTGATTTTACAGACGGTGAAGCCCAGGCCTGGCCTCCTAAACCAGCGCTCTCTGTTATGCTGTGATGCTTGTCTGTAGGGAAGGGGAGTTCTGACAGCGAGAGAACAAGAGGTTCATGTCCTGTGCGTTTTGTCCTTCTCCTGACCAACACCCTCTGCTCTTGCCTGTCCTCCCTCTCCTGGTTGGCTCCGCACTGGCCCCAGCTGGCCCTCAGAAAGAAATCGGGTCACCTGTCTTGAAGCAGGAAGGATGAAGTCACAGCTCTCTTCTCCACTTCTCAGGAACCCTTCCCCCGATATATAATTTTTAAAGAAACTAGTGAGGTGAGATCTTTGCACTATTCCGCTAAAAAATAAATAAATAAAATAAAAAGTAGGCTCAGTGTCCTTAGCGAACAGGGAATCCCAGTTAAAACCCCTGTGAGGCCCCTGCACGTGAATCAGGATGGATAATGGAAAATGGATGGCCCAGACGGAGGCTGGTGAGGATCTCAACGACTAGGACTCTCCAAGCATTGCTTGGCTATAAGCTAGTGCCAGCTCTCAGCATGACCGCAGGCCAGTGACCGGCGCAAACCAACGCCCACCCTGTGACCCAGCGACTCTGCTCTTGTACACGAGCGTGTGGAGCAGCACGACGCACGAGAGCCCAAACAGGAAGCTCATCTAGATGCCCATTGCCAGGTAACCAGTGGATAAAACTCAGGCAGTGAGGTCCTACGCAGCTTTTAAAGGAATGGGCCACTGACCCCCACATGATACACACAATCTAGAAGCCAGACACAAACAGGTATATGGTGTAGGTTTCCACTTCTATGAAGTTCAAAAATAGGCAAACTGGTCTAGGGCCATGGTGGTTAGAGTCATGGGGATCTTAGGGACAACACACAGGAGTCTGTTTGGGGCTCAAAATGTTGATCCGGAGGTGGGTATATGGGCATATGCATAAAAAATGCGAGTTAAACACAGGATTTGTTTTAACATTACTGAATATAACTTAAATCTTGGTTTAAAAAACATAGAAAAATAAGAATGTATATCTATAGAGATATATAGGAATTGGCCACCCAGGAATTAAGCGGATTTGTGGGAATCCTGAGCCCCAGCTCTGTGCGAACCCTCTCCCCGCTCTGCTCGCACCAGGCCCTGCCCTGCGATCTTCCCAGACTCTGTGCAATGGTGGTCTGGACCCATGAGGCCGGGCCTAAAGGATGGCAGAACGGGAACGGGTGTCCCCTGTGTTCCTGCTCTTTGTCCTTCTGTCCTAATTAGACCCAGGACTAATATTTACCTTGTGGAATGCAAACAAAAAATAGGGGAGGGATGGGAGCAGGGCTGTCGAGGGGCAGGGTGGGACCTGCGGCCACTCCAGGCCCTCCCCAGGATGGATAGGCAGGAGGAGAGGGAGGGGCCTTGCCGAGAAGACCCGAGGATTTGGGATGGTCCCCGTTCTGGGGCCAGAAGCAGGTCCTAGGAGGTGAGAGAAAATAGACCAGAGGCTCATAGGCCCTGGACCTTGCTCCTCCTCCTGAGCGGCCACTACCCATGGACATACCCCCACAGCTCCCGGGTGGGAAGGTGGTTGAGAGGAGGCTCTCACGCCGGTCTCAGCCTTCTGTCTGTGATTACATCAACCTCCCCCTTGGTTTACTTCCACAGACCCACTGATAAGCACTTACTACATTTCACAGGCATTACATTCACAGTCTCCTTCAGTCCTCACAACAAAGTACTGTTCCCGTTGTACAGATGAAGAAACTGAGGCTCCCAGAGATCAAAGTAACTGACACCATTAGGACTGGAAGGAGCCTCAGGAAGATCCTGTGACCTCACTAGTCTAAGTTGGCCCACGTCTCAGGAGGGAGGGGCTGGACGATGGGGGTCACTTACTATGGCCTTTCCTTTATGACTCCCCCCCGCCCCAGGCCATCTCTCCCTGGTCCCAAGAAGACCTGTCTTCCTGGATGGCGGGGGCAGCTGTCTATACACTAGTCTCATGGCCCTGACCTGCTGACCTCTCCCTCTTGGCTGATTTCTTCATGTTAGTTCAACATTAACCCAGAGTGGTCAGCACAAGTCCTCAGAGTCCCTGGAGCGGACACACTATGGCGCACATCCGAGGCCTGTGGGCAGTGGGCTGCCTGGCCCTCGCTGTCCTGTTGAGCCTGGTGCGCAGCCAGCATGGTAAGGGGGCTTGGAGGCTGGGACCGGCTGGCAGGCTGGGATGCGGGCGCATGGGCCGGGGTCTGCTGGCTTGACCGAGAACAACAGGGCCAAGGCCCAGGTGGGTCTCAGCCTGCAGTACACGACTTCGGGAAGGAGTCGGGTGCTCAGGTCTGGAGGGACCGGGACTGCTTCTCTCCTGCCATATGGGGAGCGGAGCGGGCTCTCTAGGGAATGGAGGGGAGCTGGGGGGCTACTGTTGGCAGGCTTTTGGGTCCTGCCACCATCCCAGGCATCCCCGTTCGGAAGCCAGGAGGGCAGGCTAGGCGGGCTTCCTGCCCCCACAGTGGCCAAGACTGCCTGGCTCATGGAGGCCACTGTCCCACACCCCTCCTACTGCAGTGTTCCTGGCCCCTCAGCGAGCATTGTCGCTGCTCCGGCGGGTCCCACGCGCCAACAGTGGCTTCCTGGAGGAGTTGCGCAAGGGGAACCTGGAGCGAGAGTGTGTGGAGGAGCAGTGCAGCCATGAGGAGGCTTTTGAGGCCCTGGAGTCTGTCATCATCACGGTGAGGGGCGGGCTCTGCAGCGCCGGGTCAGGTCGAGGGCAGGTGGTGGGTGGAGGTCCCTCCAGGTGGGCCCTCTCTAGGACCACAGAAGGGCAGGGGTGTCCCAGCTCTTCAGCTGTTGGTGACAATGTCCCTTTGCGCCTCATTTCACTGGGCTGCCAAGATGAGTGACCTCAGCCATTCTTCTTCTTCTTTTTTTTTTTTTTAAAGATTTTATTTATTTGACAGAGAGAGAGACAGCCAGAGAGGGAACACAAGCAGGGGGAGTGGGAGAGGGAGAAACAGGCTTCCTGCTGAGCAGGGAGCCCGATGCGGGGCTCAACCCCAGGACCCTGGGATCATGACCTGAGCCAAAGGCCAACACTTAACAACTGAGCCACCCAGGTGCCCTCTCAGCCGTTCTTGAAGGTCCTGACCCCTGGGCTGTGTCAAGGTCTGGCAGCTAGTGAGGCTCCAGGTCATTGGGGGCCCCTCCGTCTTCTCATGTCTATCTGCACTGAGGTTTCCGGAGGCCCCGGCCCACATGGCCGCTCAGCTTCAGCCCTGCTGCTATTGTGGGTTGTGGGACTCCGGCGAGGCCTCAGGGTTCCGGGAGCTCTGTGCGGCCTTTCCCTTCCTCAGGGCTCTGCCTGGGCCCCACGCGCCCCCTTCTCCGGCCTAGCCCACCTGTGGGAACCCTTTTGGTCTTGGTTGGCAGGGGGGGCTCCCCTCTCCTCAAATCCTCCTCTCCCCAGTGGGCTTGGGCTTCTGGAAATAAAAGTAAGAAACTACCACAAACCTCCCCAGAGCCTGCCCCCTGCATGACCAGGGTAAGGGAAAGAGGAAAGTATGAGGAGAAGAGATAAAGTCTACTGAAAAAAATGAAATGAAACAGGACATGCCACAGCCTCATGCCAGCTCTTGTTTTTCAGGAGGCGTTCTGGAGCAAGTACACAGGTGAGTGCTGGGAAGGGTTTGCTCCTGGAAGGGGTTTCTGGGCACCCCAGAGAGAGAATGTTCTACTCTGGAGAATCTTCTGGTCCATCTAGTGATCCATTTCTCTACCCATGCCCCTTTCCTCCCTTCCTCCCTCCCTCCCTTGGTTCCTTGCATCTGTCTCTCCACCTCTCTGTCTCTGCACTTTGTTCCACCCACCCTTGACTTGAATCCCTCCTGTCCCTATCCCAATCACAAAAGTGTTTCTGGGTCTTTTTCAGCTTGTGAGTCGGTGAGGAAACCTCGAGAAAAGCTCATTGAATGTCTGGATGGTGAGGAGCCGAGGTGGGGGTGGGGGCCAGGGTGGGAGCGGGCAGCCTGGGAGAAGAGCAGAGTGGGGTGGGCCAGGAAGTGCGGCCCAGTGTCTGACCTTGCCGTTCTGTTTCTGAAGTCAAGGACAAATCCTTGCATCGGGCTCTGTGCCTGGCAGTGAGGAAGAGGATTCCTGTTGGAGGAACAAATGCATGAATGGATGAGGAATTCATTCTCATGCGAGCCCCTGCCAGTCTCTCTTCCCCACCTCCAGGGCAGAGCCCCGATGAGGTCACATTCATTCTCCAGAACCTTGTGTGACTCCCCATTGCCTCCAGAATAAAGCACAAGCTTCTTAGCCCGGCAAACTTGGCAAGTTCTGGCCTTAACCTTCCCTTCTGGCCTTATCTTCCATTGCACCAACCATGGGCGCAGACCTCCAGCTACTCTGACCTCAAGCACTTCTCTGAACATGCCAGGATGCATCTACCTCCCAGCCTTTGCTTTCATTGTCACCTTCCCCTGGAGCAGCTATCACCATTTCCTGCAAACTTCCCTGTCCTTTAAGGTCTAGTTCAAATGCCACCACCTTGCTGAACCTGCAAGGGGTCTCCCCCCTCCTCCCCAGTCTTCTGAATACAACTTTAATATAATACTAGACCCCAGCTCTTGATAACTCCTTATCCACTGGCCGTGCTTTAATTTGTTAAATAACCTCTCCAACAGACATTTTACTCAGCCCTTGCTATGTACCAGGCACTGTGTCAAGGGCTGGGCATTTTAAGAGAATGAAGGAGCTCCCCCATCTCAGAAGGAAACAAAAATCCAAAGTACCCAGTGTGGTCGCTGGAAAAGCTCTGTTGCAAAGGCCCTGACCTGAGGAGCTCTGAATGCAAGACAGGCAGACCAGGGTCGGATTAGAATGACCTTGTTTGCTTTGTCATCCCACTGGCCACGACTCTAAGCTCCATGAAGGCAGGGAGCTACCTTGACTCTGTTTATTCATTGCTATGTCCTTAGTGCCTGGCACAGTGTCTGGCCCCCGGTTGTCACGTGGACGGTGGACGCTCAGTGAGATTTAGTGAGTGCTGTGAGATAGACTGGTGGACGGCTGGGTGCGGAGGAGGTAGCTGAGGATACACGGGTTGAGGGTCATGGAGCAGAGGTAGCCTGGCGGAGGCGGACAGACAGGGCTCTGCTAAGTGAGAGAGGGGACAGAGCCGCAGGGAGAGAGACCAAGGCTGGGATCTCTGCAGGCAGCTGTGCGGAAGGTCTGGGTATGAACTACCGGGGGAACGTGAGCGTCACCCGCTCGGGCATCGAGTGTCAGCTCTGGAGGAGTCGCTACCCACATAAGCCTGAGTGAGTGACAGGTCGGCCTGGCGGCCAGGGGGCCGGAGAGCGTGGGGCTGGGAGACCCCGGACGGGCGGTGCTGCTGCTGAGCAATTTCCTATTCCAGAATCAACTCTACCACTCACCCGGGGGCCGACCTACAGGAGAACTTCTGCCGTAACCCGGATGGCAGCACCACTGGGCCCTGGTGCTACACCACAGATCCCACTGTTCGGAGGGAGGAGTGCAGCATCCCTGTCTGCGGTGAGCTGGGGAGGGCTGGGCGGTCTGTGGCTAAGGTGAGGGGTCTCCAGAGGGTCTGGCAACCTGGGACTGGAAGCCAGATCCTGGCTACCTTCAAGCATGGGTTAGTCATTTCAACATATTTGGGCCCATGGGGCAGTGATGGCAGGAGACCTGAGAGAGCTGGCCCCCTGCTGCCTCCCCAGTCTTTGCTTCTTTGTTTCTGTTTTTTTTTTTTTTTAAGATTTTATTTATTTATTTACAGAGAGAGACACAGTGAGAGAGAGAACACAAGCAGGGGGAGTGGGAGAGGGAGAAGCAGGCTTTCTGCTGAGCACGGAGTCCGATGAGGGGCTCGATCCCAGGACCCTGGGATCATGACCTGAGCCAAAAGCAGATGCTTACTGACTGAGCCACCCAGGCACCTCTTTGCTTCCTTGTGACCCAGGCTGTGGCTCATTCCAAATATGCTTTCCTTCCTGCTGGAGGCCCTCTTCCCTCCAGGAAGCCCTCCCCTAACCATTTCAGGGCACGTGCCCTTTTCTGAGCACCACAGAGCAAAGCTCATAGTGCCCGGGACCGCATAATGTTGCCCTTGTTCTTTCACATGATGCGTCAATGCGCTCTGGCCACAACAATGCTGCGAAACCCACAAAATCACAAACCACCACAAAAGCTCAGGGCCATACACCCATAAGCATTTCTTTCTTGTGTCAGGGCCGGTCGGCTGCGCTTTCCTGTGTCTGCGGTGGCCGCTAATGTGGGCTGAGCTTGGCTGCTGGTTCTGCTTCTACCAATGGGGTCCCGCTGAGATGGCTCTCCATGTGGGTTGGGTCCCGGTCTGCTCCACATTACTCATCCTGGGGCTGAGGTTGAAAGGCACCGTCTCCCAGGGGGATGGCAGAGGCCAAAAAACTATACGGAAACACACAGTGTGTCTCAAGGCCTAGGCTCGGGACTGGTGCACCGTTCTGCCCACATTCCGTTGGCCAGGGTGAGCCTTGTGCTCCAGGCCAAAATCACACCTTTGCCTGCAAAACCACAGGGCAGAGGATAAGGATTAAGGCGGGAAAAAGAATTAGTGCCCGAACTCAACCCACCAAATAGGGGCTGGTGTTCTTTGTCCTCCGTGCATCGCTGTTGGGTCCCGGGACTGGTCTTACAGCAAGTCACCAGTCATGGTAACAAAAGCCATATACCAAGCCTGCCCACGGCCAATGCCCCGCAGGCCCGGGGAAACCGCCTGCTGCACGTGTAGGCAGCCACAGTCCCCACTACTTTTCCTGCTCTGCCGCTACAGAAATAGACTCCTTCTGTAAAGACTCCAGGCAGTCACTACCAGCAGATTACAGATAGCCCAGGAGGTGAAGCCCAGCTGCTCTCTCTGACTCATGATGCACCAGATACAGCATGTGTTTTGTTTAACTCTCTGGACAACCCTGCAAGAACATACGGGTCACACCTTTTATAGGCAAGTGAGGTCAGAGAGGTCGAGTTACCTGAGGTCACATAGGAAGAAGGTGGCAAGGCAGGGAGTCAAACTCTGACCCCCTTGCCGCGCGGTGTCCCACCCCACCTACTCTGTTCCCCTGCATCCCCACCCACCAGGCCAGGGGGGCGTCACTGTGCCCCTGACCCCACGCTCCGGAGGCTCCACCGTGAATCTGTCACCCCCATCGGAGGCCTGCATCCCTGAGCGTGGCCGGTACTACCAGGGTCGCCAGGCGGTGACCGCGCATGGGTCCGCCTGCCTGGCCTGGGCCAGCAGTCAGGCCAAGGCCCTGAGCAAGGACCAGGACTTCAACCCTGCCGTGTCGCTGGTGGAGAACTTCTGCCGCAACCCGGACGGGGACGAGGAGGGCGCGTGGTGTTACGTGTCGGAGGAGCCTGGTGGCTTCGAGTACTGCGACCTGGACTACTGCGGTGAGGCTGGGTGGGGGCCTGAGGCGTGGGGGGGCCCTGGGGCGGGGCCGAGCGGTAAGCACCGCCCCCGGGGGCAGGGCGGCCCCGCCGCTGGGGGGCGCGGTCCGCTGCAGCCCAGTCTCTGGGTAGCGGGGCGGGCCTGGCCCCCCGCGCAGCTGAACCCGCTCCCGCCCGACGCCGAGTTCCCTAGGACGCCTGGCGCTGAGCTCTCACCCAAGGGCCTTCAAGGTCTCCCGGAGGTGGGGAGGGGGTGCTGCGCGCGGGCTGGCTTGGCCAGGCCCCAGCCGTGCCTGCTCCCCGCAGAGGAGCCGGTGGAGGAGGTGGATGAGGACGCGCTGTCGGTGGACCCGGACGCGGCCATCGAGGGGCGCACCGGTGAGGGGGAGTTCCAACCCTTCTTCAACGAGAAGACCTTTGGCGCCGGGGAGGCAGGTGAGGTGACGATGGCGGCGGGGTGGAGGGCGGGGGGGGGGGGGGGGGGGGCGGGGGGGGGGGGGAGAGGGGGGGGGGGGGGGGGAGAGGGCGGGCTGCCCCTCACACCTAGCTTGCTGTGCAGACTGTGGGCTGCGGCCTCTGTTCGAAAAGAAGTTGGTGAAGGACAAAACGGAACACGAGCTTCTGGAATCCTACATCGACGGGCGCATCGTGAAGGGTTGGGACGCGGAGGTTGGCCTTGCACCCTGGTGCGTCCTAGGGGCAGCCCCCAGAGTCCCCGCTGGGGCTGCCCTTCTCTCACAGGCCTGGGCTTCCCAGATGACGACAGCCCGCACCCCTCTGAGATTAGGGCTGTTGCTTCTCACATGCAGAAGGCAAAGCTGAGGCCCTGAGAGCTTAAGGCAGCCCCTCCGTATCATGTGGAGACCGGGGTAGGCCAGGGCAGCCAGCTCAACCTGGGGTCTGGGCCCAATGGGCACCTCTGTCCAGTGCTTAAACCTGGGACTTTCTTTCTTTCTTTTTAAAAAGATTTTATTTATTTATTTGACAGACAGAGATCACAAGTAGGCAGAGAGGCAGGCAGAGAGAGAGGAGGAGCAGGCTCCCCGCTGAGCAGAGAGCCCGATGCGGGGCTCCATCCCAGGACCCTGGAATTAGGACCTGAGCCAAAGGCAGAGGCTTAACCCACTGAGTCACCCAGGCGCCCCAAGCTGGGACTTTTTTGTTTGTTTGTTTTTTGTTTTTTTTTTAAAGATTTTATTTATTTGACAGAGAGAAGCACAGCAAGAGGGGGAACATAAGCAGGGAGAGTGGGAGATGGAGAAGCAGGCTTCCTGCTTAGCAGGGAGCCTGATGTGGGGCTCAATCCCAGGACCCTGGGATCATGCTCTGAGCCGCAGGCAGACGCTTAACGACTGAGCTACCCAGGCGCCCCCAACCTGGGACTTTCTACTTTAGCGCAGCCCCCCAGCTCCTCATGCTTCTCACTCCCCCTCCCAGGCAGGTGATGCTTTTCCGGAAGAGTCCCCAGGAGCTGCTGTGTGGGGCCAGCCTCATCAGTGACCGCTGGGTCCTCACTGCTGCCCACTGTCTCCTGTACCCACCTTGGGACAAGAACTTCACCGAGAATGACCTTCTGGTGCGCATCGGCAAGCACTCCCGCACTAGGTACAGAATGAGGGGGCCCGTGGGTGTCTGTCAGGGTTCAGAGTCCTCCAGAGTGACCATGAAGGGTTCTGGTGGCTCTGGGGCATGTGGGATATGTCTGTACACGGCCCACAGTAGAAAACCCAGCAGACTCTGCTGGAAAGGCCATTTGGCCATGTCTGGACTGAGGCTTGAAGACAGACGGGCTTTGCAGAGAGTGAAGTCCTGTCCACTTGCCCCAGCGCCTCTGCAGGCACCAGCATGTGGCCCAGGTGTGAGCTCGGAATGGAGGCTGTTGCATCAGGGCTCCGGCCTGTGTTCTTCCCGCACCTGCTGGGGCTCTCTGACTCCGAAGCCCAGAGCAGCTTCGGGCCGGGAGACAGGGCCAGGGCAGGAGGCAGCCCTCTCCCCTTAACCGGTGGCCCAAGGGTCACCCCGATTCCTGGGCCCTGAGTGCAGGCAGGAACTGGCTCCTCCTCACCAGGAGGCTTACCGCTTCCCCATTTCCCTCTTTGCACAGGTATGAGCGAAGCATCGAGAAGATCTCCATGCTGGAAAAGATCTACATCCACCCCAGGTACAATTGGAGGGAGAACCTGGACCGAGACATAGCCCTGCTAAAACTCAAGAGGCCCATCATCTTCAGCGACTACATCCACCCGGTGTGCCTGCCTGACAAGGAAACTGCAATCAGGTGGGTGCCGGAGGGCGTGGGGGATGGGGGCGCCCAGGGCTGAGTTCTGGGCCCAGCGGACCCTCCCCTTTCCAGGCCTCAGGGGCTTGGAGGAAACCCAGAAGTTCTTTGCGCACCACTGTTTGAGATTCTGGTCTCCAAGGGGCAGTGTTGGGGCCGGGATGTGGGTGGGGGGACTTCTGGAAGGGTTGGTTCTCATGAGGTCCTTCTCCCTTCCCCCCAAAGACTGCTGCGCGCCGGATACAAAGGTCGGGTGACCGGCTGGGGCAACCTGAAGGAGTTGTGGACGTACAGCGTCACCGAGGTGCAGCCCAGCGTCCTGCAGGTGGTGAACCTGCCCATTGTGGAGCGGCCGGTGTGCAAGGCCTCCACGCGGATCCGCATCACCGACAACATGTTCTGTGCCGGCAAGTGCCCCCGGGCGCGTCTGGGCCTCCGCTGGGAGTGCGGGGGGGCCGGGGGGGTGTTGCTGGAGACATGGGAAGGGCGCAGACCTAGTCAGGTCCTGGATCTGGTCACTGATAAGTCAAATGGCTTTGGGCAAAGTTGCATAAACTTTTGGAGGCTCAGTTTCTTCATCTGTGAGATGGGAATGCAAGTCTCTGTCCCATGAGGTTGTAGGAGGGCTAAATGAGGTAGTAGATCTAGTAAGGTGCTAGGCATGGTGCTAGTCACTGGTTCCATCGTCCGTCTGTGTGAGTCCAGATACCAGCATGAGGCCATGGGTTGGGGCAAAGCCCTGTTCCTTCAGTCATTCAGCAAATAATTTTTGAATGCCTGTTGTGATCAGTATTTACAAGGACCCAAACACAATGCCTGTGTCCTCACAGAGCTTCCTTCCTAGGAGGGAGTGTCCATAAGCAGATGTAGAATCTAGCAGGAAGAAAAATAAAGCAGAGTAAGGGAGGGAGAGCTGGGGACAGGGCAGTCCAAATAGAGTGGTTGGACAAGCCAAGAGACAGTCTCTCTGAGAAGAGACGTGAAGAAGTGAGCTAGTCTAGAGCAAGTGCATTCTAGGGTGAGGGAGAGCAGATGCAAAGGGCTTGGGTCAGGAGCCTGCTTAGGGTGTCTGAGGAACAGTGGGGAGCCGGGGTGGCTGGAGTACAGTAAACACTGGCAAGGCAGCAGTAGATGAGGGGAGGGAGGTGGGCAGGCAGAGGATGGCAGTAATCTTTGTCCAAATAGCTAACCAGCTGTCCCTACACCATTTTAAAAAAAATTGTATCTTTGCCCCAGGTAATTTGATTTTTTAAAAATATTTGATTTTATTTATTTGTTATTTTTATAATAACATATATATATAATAATATAAGGCAAGCAGAGAGAGAGAGAGAGGAGGAAGCAGGCCCCCCTGGTAAGCAGAGAGCCCAATGCAGGACTCGATCCCAGGACCCTGGGATCATAACCTGAGCTGAAGGCAGAGGCTTTAACCACTGAGCCACCCAGGCACTCCTATTTGTTATTTTTAAAAAAGATTTACTTATTTCGTTCTAGAGAACGAGAACAGGAGCAGGAGGAGGGGCAGAGAGAGAGAGGGGAGAAGAGAGAGCCCCAAGCAGACTCCGTGCTGAGTGCAGGGCCCGATGTGGGGCTCTATTCCACAACCCTGAGATCATGACCTGAGCTGAGATCAAGAGTCAGATGCTTAACTGAGCCACCCGGGCACCACTTTAAGATTTTATTTTATTTTATTTATTTATTTTTAAAGATTTTATTTATTTCTTTGACAGAGAGGGAGACATCACAAGTAGGCAGAGAGGCAGGCAGAGAGAGAGGAGGAAGCAGGCTCCCTGCTGAGCAGAAAGCCTGATTCGGGGCTCGATTCCAGGACCCCGAGATCATGACCTGGGCTGAAAGCTACCACTCCAAGGTCAAGAGTCACGTGCTCCATTGATTGAGCCGCCAGGCAACCCTGATTTTTTTTTTTTTAAAGTAATCTCTACAGCCAATATAGGGTTTGAACTCATGACCCCAAGATCAAGAATCCCGTGCTCTACCGACTGCCCCAGTAATTTGAGATGTCACATTTCTCACATACTAGGCTTCTATTTGTACTTAAGTCCGTTTCTATTAGAAGATACTCCATGTGGTTCTCCTGGTCTATTGTCTGTTCTAGTAAAGCACTGTCTTGTTTTGCTTACAGAGGCTTTAGAGTATGTTTTAGTATCTGGTAGGGTTTGTGGTTTCTTGCAGTTTTTCTTTCCAGTGTTTTCCTGGTAATTCTTGCGTGTTTATTTTTCCATATGAACTTGGGTGTCCACTCGTCTAGCTCCATAAATAAAAGCTGATGGATATTTTTGTTGGGAGTGTTAAATTTATGAAGTATTTTGGGAGGACTGACATCTTTTTGATGTTGAGCCATTCTTTTCAAGGACAAGAAATGTCTGCTCATTTGCTCAAGTCTATATTGTATCTTTCTAGAGTACTGCCATATATTATGATTTTTTTCTCCTTACCCCCTTATTTTAAATATTTGTGTTTCTTGAGTAAATTAGTGAGTGGTTCCAAAAGCAAACAAGATATCTAGGAATTTGACTTTTCAGTTAGGCCTGATGCTTTTGAATTCTGTACCTTGTTAATTTCTCCTTTAATCTTGAAAGGTGTTTTCTTCTTTATGCTTTCTTTTGTTTTAGTTTGTTGTTCTCTTTCTAGCTTTTTGAGCTGACAATATGGTTAATTTATTTTTGTTCTTTAATTTTTACTGAGTAGGGCTATGCCTTTTCCTCTGTTCACAGAAAACACTATGTAGTGTTTTCATTATTATTTTTTGGAAATTCTGTAATTTCAGTTTGTATCCCTCTTTCACCCAAGAGCTGTTTAGTAGGAGGTTTTTAAGTTTCCAGCTTGGAGGGCCCTTTTATGTTTCAATTTTGGTAGTAATTTTGAGTTTTGCCACACTCTGCTCCGAGAGTATTATTTGTAATATTTCTACTTTATGAAACTGATTTTTTTTTTGCAAGAGAGCTGTTTGATCAATTTTTGTGACTGTTATGTGTATACTGGAGATGTGTAGGTATGTTCTCAGTTATCCATGTGTAAAGTTTGATTCATATCAAGAAAGTACCAAATAAAAAAGGCACCTTATCACTTGTTATCTAGGTCATTTATTTTTATTTATTTATTTTTAAAGGTTTTATTTTTCAGTAATTTCTACATCCAATATGGGGCTTGAACTTACAACCCCAAGATCAAGAGGCATGTGCTCCACTGACTGAGCCAGCCAGGTGTCCCCATGTAGGTCATTTATATCCTTATTTATTTTCAGTTCACTCGATCGGTCTTATACTGTGTTCGTGTTAAATTCTGCTAATGTGGGGCGCCTGGGTGGCTCAGTGGTTAAGCCTCTGCCTTCAGCTCAGGTCATGATCTCAGGGTCCTGGGATCGAGTCCCGCATCGGGCTCTCTGCTCTGCAGGGAGCCTGCTTCCTCCTCTCTCTCTCTCTCTGCTTGCCTCTCCACCCACTTGTGATCTCGCTCTGTCAAATAAATGAAAAATCTTAAAAAAAAAAATTCTGCTAATGTACTTCTGTCTCCTTGAATTGCTTTATAAATGTGGTTGCTCTGCCGGTCAGTGCAGATATTCATAACTGTTATTTATTCATTGCGAATTGTGGCTTTTAGCATTAAAAGTGTACTTCTTCACATTATTTTCAATTTCAGGATCACCGTCTCTACTGTGTTGTTTCCATTAACCTGATATACCTTGTCCATCCCATTACTTTTAACCTCTATGAATCACTTTGTTTTGTCTTTTATATCCAGCATAGTTGGGTTTTGCTTTTTGCGAGTCAAACTACGAATCTTTTTCTTTTTTAATAGGTGAGTTAAGCCCATTCCTATTTATTGATGTGATTGAATAGGTATTAATTCATATTATTTTGTAATTATGTTTCATCTGCTCTGCTTTTTCCCCGTGCAATCTTTTTTTGTGTGTTTTTAAATATACATATTTAGGAAGGTTTGCATTTTTGTTCTAGTGATTATCTTTGGGCTTCTACCTTTTTGAAATGCCCATAGTTCCTCTTTCTTTCTCTCTTTTTTTTTTAGTAGAGATTTTATTTATTTATTTGTGGGAGAGAGAGTGAGAGAGAGCATGAGAGGGGAGAAGGTCAGAGGGAGAAGCAGACTCCCCTTAAAGCTGGGATCCTGAATTGGGACTCGATCCAGAGACTCCAGGATCATGACCTGAGCCGAAGGCAGTTGCTTAACCAACTGAGCCACCCAGGCGCTTCTTTTCTTATATGACCTTTAAATTGTTCACTCCCATCTGTTGGCTATACAGCAGTCAGGGAGTTTACTTTCCTCTTTCAAGATCTTTGATATTTTTATTTTTTTAAAGATTTATTTATTTATTTGACAGAGAGAGAGAGAGAGAGAGATCACAAGTAGGCAGAGAGGCAGGCAGAGAGGGTGGGGGGAAGCAGGCTCCCTGCTGAGCAGAGAGCCCGATGTGGGGCTCGATCCCAGGACCCTGAGATTATGACCTGAGCCGAAGGCAGAGGCTTTAACCCACTGAACCACCCAGGCCCGTGGATCTTTGATATTTTTAGATGCATTTTTTTCTACTTATCAGAACAGTTAATCAGCCCTTTTGCTGAAGCTTCCATCACTTGGTTGGATGAAGCTTGTCGTTTAGTAGATGCTCCAACAATGGTTACGGGTGTAGACTTTCCTGTTTCCATGTGTTTACAATTGTTCTTCTGTTGTCCTGACACGTTAAGCTCTGCTTGGCTGCATATAAAATCCGTGGCTTACATTTCCTTTGATTTTTTTTTTTTAAGTATGCCTTTGTTGTTGCTTATTTTGTATGTTGTTTTTGAAAAATCAGATGCTGGAGTAATTCTTTGGAACTTGTAAGGTGTTTGGTCTCTTGCTTGGAGGCCTTGAGGGCTTTTTCCTTCATCCTGAAGTTTTTCTGGGCTCTGTCTCGGAGTGGAGAGCTTCGGGCAGTCTGGTCGGCAGCCCATTGTGGCCCCTTTCAGCATACATACACCCCCCAAATCTTACTTTATTTCCGTGAAGTTTTCTTGGATTATATCATAAATATTAGTTTTATTCCATGGTTTTATTTTTCTTTTTGAGAGATTCAGATTTCTTCCTTGGGCTGAATTCCATTTCAGCCTCTTTCTGCTTTGCATTTCTTGCTATTGTTTTGTCCATTTATTTCTAATTTTTGGATTTCTGATGCAAGGCGTTTGTTACAGCGTACAAACTGGCTTGAGGAAATTTAATTCGGTTATAGTTTTCTTCTATTTCATGGTGGTGTTTTGGGGGACAATTTTTGTTAGCTGAGGTGTTTTTTTCGTATATTTTTGGTTTGTTTTCCTGTAGCATCTTGGTGTGGATCGATTTAGTTGCCATTCACACGTGTTCAGGGTCATTTACAAGATTCCGATTCAGCCGCACCCACTTCTTTTATCCAGCAGATATTTACAGCCTCATCTCCACATGAGTGTTAACTATTAGATGCATAATTAAATATATTAAATTGAAGTTTGGGTGTTCTCTGTATTCCGGTGATGATGATGATCGTGTGTGCATGTGTGTGTGCGCGTGTGTGTGGCTTTTGTTGGTCTTCACGTTGTTCCATATTCTTTATGGAGGGTATGAGGATGATTTTGGATAAAGGCAACTGCTGTTATCCTCAAGCCACCTGTAGGTCTAACGTATTTTCTTTTTAAGTCCTTCTGCCTGTTGAGTAGCAAATGGATTGTGGGTGGGGGGAGTAGAATTCAGGGAACTTGTTCAGGGGAGAGGTACACGTGGTGTGACCGGGGTGGAAGCGGTGAGAAGTGGCTGGTTGGGATGTGTGTCGAAGATGGAGCTGAGAGGCCGAGCCGTAGGACTGCGTGTGTGGGGTAAGAGAACGAGGCGTCGAGGAGGACCACAAAGGGCCAAGTGTACACTCGCCAACTCGCTCTCTTCAAGGCGGGTGTGGGAGAGTGAGCTCTGCGCCTAAACCCTGCTGTTCTCTCTCAAGGTTTCAAGCCCAATGAAGGGAAACGAGGGGACGCTTGTGAAGGTGACAGTGGGGGACCCTTTGTCATGAAGGTAAGCATCCCTAAAGGCTAGGAGGGCGGGGGGATCTTCCGGGGGCGGGGAGGCGTAAGGAGGGACTGTTTCCAGAAATGGTTGCCTGGCAGTACCCCATGTTTCTTCCTCAGAGCCCCTTTAACAACCGCTGGTATCAAATGGGCATCGTCTCATGGGGTGAAGGCTGTGACAGGGATGGAAAATACGGCTTCTACACACACGTGTTCCGCCTGAAGAAGTGGCTACAGAAGGTCATCGATCAGTCTGGAAGTTAGGGGGCTGTTCACTGCGAAGTCATAGAAACCAATCCAGCAGGATTATTTTTGTGGTTTGTTCCTAAAGCTATATGGTTCCAATAAAAGTGGCCGTCAGCAAGCCTCCATGCTCCCAGTGCTGTTCGTGGGCAGGTCAGAAAGCGCCAGCATGACTGGATGAACAGGACTTAGCGAGTCCACCCCTCCTAGAATGGGGGCGGGGTGGCAGGGAGGGCAGGGGACAGGGAGGTGGCAGCCTGAGGGTCTGAGCCCCGAAATGCTCCAGACTCGGGGCCTTCATGGGTTCCCTCATTTAATGCTCAGAAGAGGTAGGTGAGGAGATAGACTAGAAGTATCTTGTCCAAGGTCACCTAGCTGGGAAGGGTTAAAGTTGGACTTGAAACGGAAGATACTGAAGCCTGGGCTTTCAGTGGCTCTGCTGTCGGGGCGGTAAGGTGCTCGACCCAGGAACAGAGACGAGGCAGGGGGAACAGACCAGAGCAAGGAGGGGTAAGGAGGCACATCTTTCTCTTTACCTCTGACGTTCCTAGTAAGTCCCTACATCCTTCCGAATTAAAATGACATCAGATTTAACGCCCCCCAAAGGCTAAGTATTTTAAGTGGCTTCATCTGGGAGTACTGTGGGATAGGGTGGTTAGGAGTATGGGTCCCAGAGTCAGACTGCCCGGCTTCATATCCTGGCTACTGCCTTAAAGGGGAGAACCGTGGATGAGTCAAAGACTTCCAGGAGTCTGTTTCCTTCCGTAGAAGGTACGAGGACATTCTTACCTAATATGGGTGAGAGGACGAAATTAGGTCATCTGCAGCGGGCACTTAGCAGAAAGCGCAGGGCCCAGTACGTGGTCTGGAAGTCATCGCTGCTCTCATTCCCACTCCTGCCTGGTGCGGGCGGAGTTCCTCTGCCACCCCCTCCTCTCGGCCCTACAAGGAGCTCGTCAGTGTGGTGGTTTGCTTCCTGGAATTTCCACTCCCATAGTAGTTAAGACTTGAGCAACTGGCTTTTCTAAGAAATGGGCCTTTACAGCTGCCCAGTCGCAGCATGTTCTCCAACGTCACTGCTGGCAGAGTCACCGGTCCAGGCTGGAGCGCGGCTCTGACACACGCTGCCCTTCCACGGAGTGCCACAGACTTGCCAGCTGCCCCGTGGCCTGCTGCCTCTTCCGTCCGGGGCATCTGTGACTCAGGAGCTGGACACCGCAGCTCGCCACCGGCACCACGCTGACTTTCGACTGGTGTGGCAGGTGGACGACTGGACGACTGTCTGGAGGACCATGTCCAAGTCCTGTTCCTGAGCTTGGAAGTGAGGTGGCGGAAGAGCACGGACGACGCCATGTACCGTGCTTGGCCTCGGATCTTCAGCTACGATCTTAAAACTTCATGGTGTGAAGTGGGAAGGGACCAAAAGTAGGCACTTTTACCCACTTCCCTCCCCTGTGTTTTCCCTTCCCCTTTTTCAGTCCCTCAAGGAACAGAGAATTAGGACTGAGTTCCTTGTTCTCGTTATTTGGTTCTGGCCAACCAGGAAGCAGGGTAAAAACTGGGAGTTCAGTGAGTTTGCAGGACCTTGGCAGCCCAGAGCTTTCACCAGAGCGGGGGAAGGGATTAAGACTTAGAACATCCCAGCTCTGCTTTTGAAACAAGGGCACGAATTCTCAAGGCTGCTTCCCTCCAACACAGCTGTGAGCCCTGCAAATTCCGGACCTGAGCACAGCCACTCCTTCCAAGTGCATCGTCCTAGTCCGGCAGCGAGCGAACCCTCCGTCTTCCTTCCAGGGAGGCCTACTCCCGCGTTCCGCTACAAGGGAAGTGTGATTTCAGGCAGCACAGGGGAAGGGGACACCTGAAAGCCTCGACTAGAATCAACAGAGCACTCGCTTTCTGTCTACCTTCCATTTCTTGAGCTCCAGCTGGGTAGAAGATAACCTAGAAGAATTCCTTGACCCTCCTGGCTACCCAGGAAGTCTGCCATCTGAATCCAGAGCTTCTCGGTACTAACGAGCTTTTCTGACTGTGGAGGGAGACCCTGGCAGATTTATTCTGGAGGGGACGTCTCTGCTCGCTTTCCAGTCCTCATTCAGCCTGAGTGGGAAGCAACTATGGGTCGCCTCAGGCCCCGAAAACCAGGAGGGAAGCCCCTGAGCACCCCGTCCTCCTTCAGTCAGAGCCCTGAGGCCAGTCCCCGTGTGGAAAGCACTACAGCCGGCCCGTCCTGGGCCCCAGCTTGCATGCTAAGTGGCAGAAAGCACGAGAGCTCCCTGGCGCCACGGTGCTGGTGGAAGAGAAGTCATGCCCAGAACTTCAGAACGTGCAGCAAAGGGACTGCTCCGTCCCGCAGGAGCCGCCTCCTGTTTCGAGGGAGGAGAAGCACGAGTCTGTGTGCCCCAGCAAGGCACTGCTCCTCGGTGGGGACCTTCTCCGCTTTCACTGGCTGGCCGGCTAGCCGGTCCCAAGGACACGTGACAGAAAAAAAGCTGCCCAGGTACGGAGCATCTTGGGAGACCGTTCTAGTTAATGCAAACTTTATTTATAAAAGACTCTTAAATTAGTTGTATCATGCCATGCATTCATACAGAATACAGTGACCCTTCCGGGCTACGGGGAGAAGAGCTCACAAACTCCAAGGAAAACTATTAAAGAGTTTCTAAGAGTGAAAAGCTAGGAAAGATCAGGACAACTTTACAAATGAGCAGTTAAAAATAAAAGACAAAGGCTATGGAGACTAGTCGGGGCCGAGAGGCGGGCGGCTGTTTACAAGTCTGTACACTAAACTACGACACGGACAGTCGGCTAGAGGCAGGGCGCGGGCGGAGAAGCAGAGTGTGGACAGAGGCCCGTGCCCCGGCCGCCCCTCCCGGCCCGCACGGGGGCGCGTCCTGCCAGTCCGAGCGCCGGGCCCGCCGAGCCCCTGCCACGAGGGGGACGCCGAGTTTAGTGACCTAGAGCTGCAGGGCGCGGGGCGGGGGCAGCTTCACTTGCGACTGCTCTTTATTCTCTCCAGTCTCTTTTTCAAGTCATCAATGTTCGCTGTGGAGGACGAGGACGTGGTCATGGTTCCTGAAGAGTGGGTCTGGTTAGAATCCAGGTCTGAGTGCTGGTGCTGCTCCCGGGACTCCCGGAGCTGAGAGAGTTTGCTGTGCAGCATGTCTGTGGAAGAGGCGACGGGGGGGACTGCTGGTTTGGAGAGCAGGGAGGTCAGCGGAGGCCGCTCATCTTGCTGTGGAGAGAAGGAGACCCAGGTCAGCCCGCAGCTCGGGAAGCGCGGCCAGGCCCTGCCCCACGCGGAGGGAAGGAGCGCACCTTTGTATTGTCCAGACCACAACGCTGGCGGAGGATCTTGAGCCTTTCCAGGTAGACAGATGGTCCCACCTCCTCTCCGTTTGTGTTACCTATGGAGGACACCGTGCTTGTGGGAGCGGGCATACACGTGACCTCCGTCTGCGGGGAGATGCCTGCAGAGGAAATGGGGGAAGGATGTCAAATGCACACACGTCCCACTTCCAGACCGCCCCGGTTAATCTGTTGCCACAGGGAACGATTTGGAACAATTTACACCACTGTAAAGACCGAGATATCCACAAGAGTCCCATCTGGAGTTGGTGATAAACAGGCTCTGGAATGTACGAGTCAAGCTGAGCGAGAACTTCAAGAAACAACGGAGCAGAGCAGAGCAAAAGCTAGACCCTCCGCCTGCGTCCTGGGACATGAGGGGGCTGCAAGCCATCATCCCGCCACTGGCCTGGGCCAGCCAAAAGCCCAGGCTGCTCCCGAGGCTACTGTGCCTGGCTGAAGAACCGCTGGCCTTGAAATGCCGGCCGTAATTAGACTAGGTCTGGACTAGGTGACGCACGGGGGAGTGCTTATTCAAACCGGGGAAGACCACAGGGAGCTTGAGGTGACAGTGTGTTCAGGGGGAAAAGGGGAAACACAGATGTCCAACACACACCCCAAAGAGGGACAGGAACGGGCGCATCTGTCACCCTCAGCATGGAGAACAATATTCTTGCAGGAGAGGGGAAAAACCAGAAAAATCTATCACAGTTCTTAAATTCTGAGAAGGAACAATCACAAAATGTAGGCATTTAAAACACCCAATTTGGTATCAGAGAGAACGCTTTATATAAGCCAAAAAGAGCAGGTCTAAGGGTAAGTCGAAAAGTAGCACCAAAGGTTACTGTATAGGAAAAAAAGGAATCCTTAACGTAAACATGCGGAGAATGTGCTGATCGGAGGCCAGTGACCGAGGAAGGACGTGAGAGCCAGTAGTGAGGGGCGCTGTCCGAACACAGTCCACACGGAGCCACTCTGTAATCAGTGGGGTCACACGCTCGGGCTGCCTGTGTGCTGCGTAGGCCCCGAGTACCAATGTAATGTTGGCTGTCACCAGAAAGGCCTTTGGAAGTGAAAAAAGGGGGCCCCACTCGATCAAGCAAACCATGCTATGTGCGCTTACTACCTCTGACCTGCCATACAGTGTAGTATTCGTTAGGTGAGTTGTTCTCTGTCTGTCTCTGCCTTTGTGGACTTTAAACTCTAGCAGAGGTTTCTGTCTTCTGCTGCCTGGCCCATGGGAGGCACTCAGCAGGCACTGCCGAATGACAGGAGTGAAAGCTCATCCATCCCAATGTCAGGCTGAAACCTTACTCCCTCCACAGTGAAAATGCCTGTGTGTGCAAATTCCTGTTTACAGGAGCTAGAGCCAGAGAGAAGACCCTGGAGGTGTCAGTTACAGAAAGCAGCTGTCAAGAGCCTTAAAAGAAAGACCCCTGTTCACTGTGCAGAATAGAGCACGCATATCTGTTCCACATTTTCTTTTCTGTGAGTTCCCCAAACCTCCTACTCTTACAATCTCGGATTTGTTTGCCTATAAAACCATGTTTCCTGGGTGCTTGGGTGGCTCAGTTGGTTGGGCGACTGCCTTCGGCTCAGGTCATGATCCCGGAGTCCTGGGATCGAGTCCCGCATCGGGCTCCCTGCTCCTTGGGGAGTCTGCTTCCCTCTCTGACCTTCTCCCCTCTCATGCTCTCTCTCACGGTCTCTCTTTCAAATAATAAAATCTTAAAAAACAAAAACAAAACCAAAAAACCATGTTTCCTTTGTGGTTTTCAGGTTCCAGTCACGTTCCCTCTCACTGTGTATCTTGCTGGGCTGAAGCTTCAATTGGGTTCTTCAATTATTTTTGTTTTTAACACCTGAAATTATGCCTCTCCAAGACCTTAAGAGTCTTTTCCTTGAAGTGTGACAAGCAGAATGTCTACGTATGGACGGCATGCTACATATGGACATACCATATGCGATCCGAGGGTGGGGGGGTAGGCTGTGAATTTTAAGAAAGGTCTCCCTGAGACAGTGGCTTCTGAACAAAGATCTGAGGGGAGAGAGTGAGCTAGTTTCAAGGCTATCTCGGGCAAGAGCAAGCTACATGTCAGAAATAGCTGGGACAAAGGCCCCCAGCAGGTGTGGGTCTGGTGCGTTCCAGAACAGCAGGGATGCTGGTGGGGGCCGGGGTGGAACAGGAGTCAGTGTGAGTAGAAGAGATGTGTGGCTCTAGAGCTGACAGCGGGCCTTACAACTTCGGACCCTGTAGATCTCTGAGGCCGTCTGCTCTTACTGAGAAAGGGAGAGCCTTTGGAGAATGAGAAGTGCTGTTCCGATACTATGTGTGCAAACGATGATGGGAAGGCAGCACTGGAAGCAGGTCAGCTGGGAGAACAGTGCCAGACACCAGGTGAGAGGTGAGCACACTCACACGGGGCAGGGGCAGTGAAGGTCCTGGGAAGTGGGTTAGAATTCCGCACGCAGGGTTTGCAGGCAGAACCAAAAGGACTTCCGACAGAGGGGAGGGCACGACTCAAAGGCTTCGGGTCTAAGCAAACTAGAAGGACCAAGCTGCCATCATCCGAGATGGAGAAGAAAGTTAACGGAGCAGGTTTCGGAGGACTCTCTGGAGCTGAGAATGTGACACGCTGAGTCGACCATGTCTACTGGAGACTCACGTGGAGGCATCGCGTAGGATGTATGTGTTGGGATCAGGAAGGTTTGAGCTGGACCCTAGACAACCCTGAGCCTCGCTGGCATGTAAATGGAATCTCAAGCGATGAGAATACTCGAGTTAGTTAAGGGAGCAAGAGTAAGAAGGAAGAGACAGTACGGACTGAAGCCTCGAGAACGCCAAGATGAAAAGTTCAGGGAGAGGAAGAATCAGAGGCCAAGAAGGAAGAGGCCAGGAAAGCCAGGCTCGAGGAGACCAAGAGAGCAAGGACACCTGGAGGTACAGGGAAGAAACTGTTTCAAGGGCAGGGAGCTCTGCCCCTGCAAAACACTGGTGATGGGTCAAGTCAGGTGACCGTGTTGGCCGCTGCAGCAGTGTGAACATCACTGGTGACCATCAGGGACTGAGGAGCACAGATATAAATTAAAGCCAATCAAAACCTCCAGTTCCTGAGCTGAAGCTATTCTGAGCTCACGCCTGCGGCCGCTGGACAAACCATACCTGTAGATGCGGGAAGACGGCCTTTGCCTTCCCTCTCCATCTCAATCACCCGGAGGCCTCTCTCGACATAGCTCTGGAAGAACTGGGAGGAATTTTTCAGAAATGGTTCAATGTCAGCATCTGAATACTTCTTCTTATATTCATATAACTCTGCCAGGCCCTGGTTACCAAGAAAAAGGAAGAGGGGGTGGACGTTAGTCAGTGGCCTTTCCCCATCAAGCAGATGCCCATTTGGCTCATCCTTCCCCTCTCACCTCTTTAGTGTTCTCCTTAGAGCCGATCTTCTTAAAAATCTCAGCCAAGAAGTCATTCACTTTGGCCTTTGATGATTTTTCATCCTGCAATTGGAAGACACAAAGGACTGGCTACACTTGAGTTATTAATTAGGAGCCCACGACTGGATAAGACCTGAAGAGTTCTCACAACTGGTATGTTCCTGCGGATAACAGAAGCACCAGTGTGTGCGGCAGAAAACCCCTACTTTCTGGGACACTGAATGCCTCCAGTCGCAGGCTTTCAGCTAAACTTGATGAGGAAGGACCTGGCCCACTGCTTCCTAAGTAGAGCTCGCCGTGGATTTATCTGGCAACCTGTGGTTGTGTGGCGACCACACGGTTCTCTTTCGTTCATATAAGGAAACTTCCAGGCGGAAATGCTCACAGCAGGGCGCTGTAGCAGGAGAGTGAGCCAGTCCCCGCGCCTTCACACTCGACCCTCAGCAAGGCGGGCTCCAGCACTCACGCCTCCGACAAGATCGCCACCCTCAGCCTTTGGGGTCAGGCCGCTTACTATGCGAGACGCTCCCTTCTCTGTCTCCTTCTCGGACTTGCTCCCCGTCTGGTCCATGCTGTGCTTCATCATCCGGCAGAGATGCGCCTCCAGCTCAGACTCGTTCTTGTTGTCAATCATCGTTAGATGGTCTAGGATCTGAGGGAGACGTGCCCGTTCAGATGGCAATACCATATCCAGAACATTCTCCTCAAGCTCCTTCAGGGGCCAGCTGCTGTGCTCACTTACCTTGGGTCCTTTCAATTTGCATAAAGTGTGGAGCAGCGTCTTTAGGGTCCGTATGGGAAATTCGCTTTTGCATTGCTTCAGTTTCTCTTTGGGAAAGACCTTCATGAAAATGTGTATGTCCAGGAGAATTCTGTCCAGATTAATGCTGTTGATGGTATCAGGCAAGAGTCGAACCATTCTCCAGAGACACTATTGAAAAAAGAAAAAAGTAGTAGTAGTGGTGGAAGAATGAAGATAATTCCTGTCACCGCCTGCTCTGGGCTCTGGGGTCACTGTGGATAGATGGTTAGTGTGTGATGAGCTATCCATGTCATCATCCCCACACCTCCTTCCCACTCCTTGGAGATGGGCCTTAAATAGTGAGAAGAGGTGGAGAACTGGGCATGGGATCCGAGAGGAGAATAGTTCACACAGCTTAACCTAATCTAACCCAAGGAAACAAACTCTGTTACAGTGTAGTAACAGGATTTATGGTGCAGAAATGTTCATTTGGGGTCTTCCATCGAAGAGACCAAAATATTACAGGGCTATACATATCTGTTTCCCTGGAAGGTATAAAATTTGTCTCAGCAAACTCACTGCCGTTTGTTTCTAGGACAAACGGTATCTCCCTTTTCACAGTTTGAGGCCAAGAACTGTTCAGGCCTGAGCTTGGGGTATAAATTGGAGACCAGGTATGTTTTTCAGGTATGCCCTGGTCAATTTTTTATGTCTTTCTTTCTTTTTTTTGAAGATTTTATTTGTTTATTTGACAGAGACAGCGAGAGAGGGAACACAAGCAGGGTGAGGAGAGTGAGAGGGAGAAGCAGGCTCTCTGCTGAGCAGGGAGCCCGATGCGGGGCTTGATCCCAGGACGCTGGGATGGGATCACGACCCGATCTGAAGGCAGACGCCCAATGACTGAGCCACCCAGGTGCCCCTGTCTTACTTTCAACTCCCCTTTCCCCAACACTTTAACAAAGTATTTCATCTTTGAAAGAAAGATCAAATTATTTCCACTTTACCTTCATAACAAGCTCTGAGAATTTGGGAGAACTGGCTGTTGCTAGCAGGCTGTCTTGGAGCAAAACAAGGAGGGCACTAGAGCAAAAAAAAAATCCCAATATGCTAGCATTAATAGGTTTCAAACATTCATTTACTATTAAAATCAGTAACTGAAAGACCAAGTGGAAACTGTTTCCATCTAATAAATTGAGAGCTTGTCAATCAGGACTGTCTCTGATTACCTGGCATTCAGCTGTGAAGAAAATAAACGTCAACCCTTTAAGCTTCCTTAGTTACCACCTGATAAATGGTAAAGCTCCTCACTCTACTTTTCATTTTCACTGGTAGCTGAGAGAGAAATGTGCCTGAAATGTACATGAAAGAGGGAGGTAACCAACAGACACTACAGTCCTACTCTAGAAAACTCACTCTGCTGGCTGGCTTCCTGAGTTGTTACTCATTTTAATGCTGTCTCAGGTTGAAATATTTTTGGTTCATGAGGAAGAGAAGAGTAATAAATCAACATAACTAGGCAAACCTAAAGTTATAATTGGTCTAGTGACTGGCTTCCATGGGTAGACCAAAGAGAGGCTGTTCCAGGCTCTAGGGGAGAGATTACAGTTATACCTCAGGATGTTGGTCTGGTCTGACTTCTCCAGCACCTTCACCACCAAGAGGTTCACAGAGCGGATCACTTGCTGTCCTTCCTCTAGATCTTCAATTCGAGAGTCCAGCATTAAGGTGATGAGGCCGTGCATCAGGTCTTTCAGGACGCCGGTGGAGGCCTCCCGGGCGAGGCTCTCGATCTGAAACAGCTATCCAATCATACTTCCATTAAAGGTACGAAACCCAGTGTTATACAGCAAGGAAGACAAATATGGGTGGCATGTTCTAGTAAACAATTTTACTGTATTAAAAAAATTCGAGTATTAGGGGAAAAAAAAAAAATCACCAGACCCCCTCCAACCTCCAGAAATAGCCAAAATTCACCAGAGTGCCTCCTTCTTTCCTGTTACAGAAGTACTTTTAGGGTGAGCAGTTATCGGTGAAATGTAGTCAGGGCCTACCATGCCTGATGAAGACACAGCAGGAAGCAGAATTCTAGGTAATACGTATCCCAACAATAAGGCCAACTGCAGTATCACCCAACATCCGGTGAAACTAGTCAGTAGACTAAGTAAAACCCACAGGTGGCACAGGGCTCACTGGAACTACGCGGACTCACGCTCTAGAACCCGGGCAGGATGGGACACTGAAGGGAAGCTCACATTCTACAGGCGTGGCCTTACCGAAATCATGTTGCCGACGATACAGCTATACAGCTTGGTGATCTCGTCCTTCTCCAATTTCTCATCTGCCATATGTGTGCTGTAGATGAGTCTTAGTTGCATGAACGTGGCTATCAGAAACTGATCAATATGGCCAGACATAGCTTCAGCTTTGTCTTCCTGTCTTAGGACCTCATCGATCTGGTAACAAAAACCCCAAGATATAGTCACCAAGCATTATACTTCTAAGTAGCAGAAAAATGCTACAAGGATGTATCAGTAATATTTGCAAAGTGCTTATAATTATCTTAGCTTGAAAAAAATCCAGTCACTTTACATAGTCCTTAGGGATTCAAACATGCAACACATGTTTACTGAGCAAGATACGGTTAGAATTAGTCACAGATCCTTTTTGAAAAGGTTCACTATCTAGAAGATCAGGGAATCTGTATGTTTAAATACCCATTATATCTCATTTGATTACCCAACAGTTCTGAGTAGTAGTAAGGTAAGATTTCCATTTATCAGATGAGTAAAGTGAGACTCAAAAGATCAGACTACTTAGTCCAAATTCAAAACTCAGGTTTCCCACATCCTGATCTGGTGTTCTTTTTGGTTCGGAGCATTGGCTGTCACTAATGGTAAAATGTACTACTATGGGAAAACATGTATTTCCTATTCACTACTGTGAAAATATCTGCGTTATTTATGTAATCATAAAAATATGATTGTCCCCTGTGTAATAGGACAAGCATGCCAATCTTCAATGACCATCCTCTTATGCAGGGCTATCCTGTTATAGAATTCCAGGGAGCATCATTTACAAAGACTGCAGTGTGAACAGTGCCCCCTGGTGTTCTAGAAGCTCGTGGTCCTACTTTCATTTAGATTTATGCAGTTAGATATCCCATACACACAAACAATTTTATATAAATGGGGCTGTTTAACAATGCTGCTTTAACAAAGACACCATACAAAAATACTCTTTTTTTTTTTCAGGGGGAAGCTTAATCTTTTTCCTAAGATAATTAACAGTAATGCCTGGTCAACATCTTTCACATTCACAGAAGCATGACCATACATGCAGACATAAATGGGATCAAGTTTTAGGGTGTTGTTTAT
Organism: Enhydra lutris kenyoni; assembly: GCF_002288905.1. Classification (NCBI taxonomy): domain Eukaryota; kingdom Metazoa; phylum Chordata; class Mammalia; order Carnivora; family Mustelidae; genus Enhydra; species Enhydra lutris. Next base: position 16,940,538 of record NW_019154106.1, on the reverse strand, counting down.
TCTACCAGAGGATTATAGTCCATACACAAATCTGCATCTGGCTTTTCTAGTTCAACAGAAAATTATGAAAATCCCCAAAGGCCACAAGAACAGCTCTAGTTTAAAAAAAAAAAAAAAAGCTCTATTTTTAAAGGCTGCTTAACAGTCCACATATGCATGTAGCAAAATTTACTCAATCATTCTCTTACTGATAAACATTCAGTATGTTTCCAGTTTGGTTATTTTGTTTCCTATAGATAATGTTACAATTAACATGACTCTATATATATAGTATCCTAACTTACTCGTGTTTTTATTTCTAACTTCTGAACCTGAAGAATACATTTTTTTTCAAAGATGTTATTTATTTATTTGACAGACAGATCACAGGTAGGCAGAGAGGCAGGCAGAGAGAGAGAGGAGGAAGCAGGCTCCCCGCTGAGCAGAGAGCCCAATGCGGGGCTCAATCTCAGGACCCTGAGATCATGACCTGAGCCTTAACCATCAGAGGCCTTAACCACCTGAGCCACCTAGGTGCCCCAAGAATACAACATTTTAAATGGCATATAGATATTACTGTATTGTTTTCTTTAAAAAAGGCACTAACATTTAATTCACATTTCTACATTTAATGTATGAGTACTGTTTTTCCAGAATTTTGATCAGCTGTGTGCTCTTTTTATTTTTTGTCACTCTGATGGCAAAAAGTGCTATCTTATTATTATGTTAATTTGCATTTTGTGCCAGAGGAGGGCCTGGACCTCTTTTCACGTGTTTACTGGCTTGGCTGTTTGGAATCTTCTGTAATTGGCTTATTCACATCCTTTGGTAATTTTTCTGTTGGGTTCCTCCTGTAGCTATTAATCCTTTACTAGTCATATGGGTTGCAAATATATCCCACAAGATACCACTTATTGACAGTATATGGTAAATTTCTCTAGATTAAAATCTTTAAATTTTATATGATCAAATACCTTGTTCTGTTCTGGGTTTCCTAACTTTTTAATGGTCTCCCCAAGTCTCCTAGTTATTTAAAAAACCTTAGGGGGAGATCAATTATTTCCAATTTCCACAGGGTTATAGGTCTAATTTTTTTTTTCAGTCTCTTCCTTATTTATGGTTGGCTCCCTCCTCATTCCTGACACTTATATTTTTGGTCTCTAATCAGGCTAGTAAGGAATTAATTTTGTTTCATAGGAAACAAATTTAGATTATTTTAAAAATCCATCTCATGAATTGTAGTTTATCTCCTACTTTTAAATTTCTTTTGATTTAAAAATTTTTTTTTCTAATATCTGGTTAAGTACTAAGTTCCTTTTATTTATTTATTTATTTATTTTTTGCTAAGTTCCTTTATTTTAGCCTTTCTTCAATAATAAATGCATTTCAGGCAATATATTTTTCTGAGTTCAGTAGTTTCAGTAGAGTTTTAGAACTGCTTTCCTATTCACTATTAAGAGTTTTCGGGTGGGGCGCCTGGATGGCTCAGTCTAGTTTCCCACTCTTCATTTTGGCTTAGGCCACGATCTCAGGATTGTGAGATGTAGCCCTGCTTTGGGATCTACGCTCAGCAGGGAGCCTGCTTGGGATTCTCTCCCTCTGCTCCCTACCCCCACTCTTACTCTTTCTCTCTCAAGAAATAAATAAATTGTTAAAGAGGTTTTTTTTTTTTTTTTTTTTGATTGATGGGTCAGGAGGGTGTCTCATTCTTTTCTAAGTAGTCAATATTTCTTGTGACATTATTTATTAAAAAATTTGTTGGGTTACCGGTAAAGAATTTGGTTAAGTATATCTTTTACTATAGCAGGTGTTAAGATACAAAAAATATAGATATTTTAAGAGACTGTAAAATTCTCCCTACATATATATTAATTAAATCTAGTTTACTGTTAACTAATTTTTTTTAAAAAGATTTATTTATTTCAGAAAGAGAAAGCACCCCAGTGTGGGGCTGGGGAGGGGCAGAGGGAGAGGGACAGCAGACTACCACTGAGCAGGGAATCTGATGTGGGGCTCGATCCCAGGACCCTGAGATCATGACCTGGGCCAAAAATCCAGAGTCAGACACTTAACCGATTGACCCAGGTGCCCCACTAATATATTTTTTTTAAATTAAGGTTCAACTTTAATATGATACAACATACAAATCGTAAGAATACAACTTAATGAAATTCTATGCCTGTGTATCTGTACATCTGCCCCTGAGAATGAGCTATAGGACATCTGTAGGACACGAAAAGCTCTTTTCCTGCCCCTCCAAGTCCGTACCTTGCCTCCCACCAGAGGTTACTATTCTTTCTGAGTTTGCTTTTTTAATTTTTTATTATTATTATTATTTTTAAAGATTTTATTTATTTATTTGACAGACAGAGAGAGATCACAAGTAGGCAGAGAGGCAGGCAGAGAGAGGAGGAAGCAGGCTCCCTGCTGAGCAGAGAGCCCGATGCAGGGCTCGATCCCAGGACCCTGGGATCATGACCTGAGCCGAAGGCAGAGGTTTTAACCCTCTGAGCCACCCAGGCGCCCCTGAGTTTGCTTTTTTAAAAAACCACTATTCTGACCTCTAAACTGGCAAGAATTATTTAATTTCCACGTCTTTATATTTCATCTACCGCATCTGTACCATTTGTCTTAATCTGTGACTTGTCTTGTCTTTTTTCTTTTCTTTTCTTTTTTTTTTTTTAGAGTAGACGTCATAGCCAACACAGGGCTTGAACTCATCACCCTTAGATTAAGAGTCCCATGTTCCACGGACAGCCAGCCAGGCACCCTGCTTGTCTTTTCATTTTGTTATAAACAGGAGCATCTAGTGATAACCAAAGTTCTTAGAAATTTTAATGTAGTAAAGGTTTTTCCTTTTCTTTTATGCTTTGTGTGTAGTTTATTTTTTTAAAGATTTTATTCATTTATTTGACAGAGAGAGACACAACGAGAGCGGAACACAGCAGGGGGCTTGGCAAAGGGAGAAGCAGGCTTCCCGCTGAGCAGGGAGCCCGATGCGGGGCTCAATCCCAGGACCCTGGGATCATGACCTGCGATAAAGGCAGATGCTTAATGACTGAGCCACCCAGGTGCACCCGTGTCTAGTTTAAAAAGAAATCCTCACATAATGTGAAGTAAAAAATGTACTCCTATTCACACCTATGTCTTTAATCCATCTGAAACATACTTTGGTGTAGGAAATAGCAATCTGTTGTTCCTACAGAAAATAATTAGTCCTAGCACCATTTACTGATTAATGTAGCTTTACCAAGTGATTTTTTAAGGTCTTTTCTGTGTTCAGTTTCCTATAGATGTGAGTCTATTTCTGGCCTCTTTGTTCCATCTCAATGGTGATCTGCTTGTCCAGGCCAATACTGTACTATTAATTACAGGGGCTCTGTAGTCACAGCTGATGCCTGGGGACATAAGCCATCTCCACTGTGTTCTCATCTTTAAAGTCTTAAAAAAACTGACTTTGCTATTTGGAAACCCGTTGATCTCCCATATAAATTTAAAAGAATTTGTTTCATGACTACAGGAAAACTGTTGACATTTTGATTAGAATGGCTCTGACTGTATAGGTTAATTTGAGGAAAACTGGCAATTGATAAACCCAAATCTTGTGAACATAGTATACTTCCATTTATTTGGAAATTCTCTAACGTCATTCGATTTTCTTTGTAAAATGCTTGATTTATTCCTAATTATTTAAACATTTTTGTTACTGAGGGTTTTACTTTTATCTTAATTTTCTTGTAACAGTAAAAATACATATAAAACTTACCATTTTAACCATTTTGAAGTATATAATGCAATAGCATTAAGTACCTTCGCAGTGTTATGTAACCATCACTACTATTTCTAGAACTTTGTTGTCATCCTAAACAGATTCCATACCCATTAAATCATAAGTCCCCCCTTCCCCTGCCCCCCTAGTCCTGGTAACCTCTCTACTTTCTATGTCCATGGATCTGCCTCTTCTAGGTACCTCATATATGTGGAATCATACAGTATTTGTCCCTTTGTGCCTGACTTATCGTACGCAGCATGTTTCCAAGGTTCACCCATGTTACTGCATACATCAGAATTTAATTCATCTTTATGGTTGAATAATACTGCACTGTACCTATACACCACATTTTGTTTATTCATCTGTTGTTTTCCACATTTTGTCTGCTGTGAATGATGCTGCTATGAACACTGGGGCACAACTATCTGTTTGGGTCCCCACTTTCTAGGAGTGAAATTGCTGGACCTTATTGTAATTCTATGTTTAACCACGACAGGAAACGCCAGGCTGTTCTCCACAGCGGTTGCACGGTTTTATGTCCTCACCAGCAATACACACAAGTCCCTATTTCTCCACCTCCTTGTAACAACAGTTACTGTTTCCCATTTTCAGAAAGAAAAATCCTAATGGGTGTGAAGTGGTATCTCACTGTGGTTTTGATCTACATTTCCTTAATGACTAAGAATGGAAACAACTTTTCACGTGCTTACTGGCCACCTGTATATCTTCTTTGGAGAAATGTCAATTTAAGTCCTTTGCCCAAATTTTTTTTTTGGGGGGTTGAGTTTTAGTTCTTTCTGTGTTCTGGATATTAATCCCTTATCATATAAAATTTGCAAATCTTTTCTCTCATTCTGTGGGGTATCTTTTTACTCTTTTGATAGTGACCTTTAATGCATAAAACTTTTATATTTTGATAAATTCAATTTAATTATTTTTTTCTTTTGTTGCCATTGCTTTTGGTGTCCTATGCAAGAATGCACTGCCAAATCCAGTATCATGAAGATCTTCCCTTTTGGTATTTTTTTTTTTTCTTTAGGTCATTATTAAAGGAGAGACATGGATTTTATTCACCTGATGAAAGTAAGATTTCACAACTTCACTGGAATGAGCAGCTTCACGCAATGCCATTTCAGTAATGATTTATTTCAGTCTACATACTTTCTGAGGATGTCACCATCTCTAAATAAGAAATAATCCTTGGGGCGCCTGGGTGGCTCAGTCAGTTAAGCTTCCAACTCTTGATTTTGGCTCAGGTCATGATCTCAGGGTCATGGAACTGAGCTCTGTGTAGGGCCCCACACTCAGTGGGGAGACTGCTTGAGATTCTCTCCCTCTGCCCCTCCCCCTGCTTGCTCTCTCTCTCAAATGAATAAACTTAAAAAAAAAAACCCCAAAAACAATCCTTGTCATCTAGAACTACTTTGGTGCCTCCATAGTCTAGAAGAACTTTACCTCCAACTTTCATGCTAACTGGTTGAATCTCTCTACTCTTTAAAAAAATTTTATTTATTTATGTGACAGATATCACAAGTAGGCAGAGAGGCAAGAAAAGAGAGAGGAAGGGAAGCAGGCTCCCCACTGAGCAGAGCCCCCCATGTGGGGCTCAATCCCAGGACCCCGGAATCATGACCTGAGCTGAAGGCAGAGGCTTTAACCCACTGAGCCACCCAGGTGCCCCTCTACTCTTTGCTTTAGAGCCTGATCCAATAGACTCCTGTTGCTTGTAATAGTTTTCCTTGAGATTTTTCTGGAAGCAAAATGCCTCCTGTGGTTGCAGTTTTGGCTGTAATTCTTTCAACTAAAATTCAGTCAAAGAAGAGAAGAAACGTCTTAAACACCTGTGTGCCATGACTCATATTCTGCTCTCGAGCTGCTACTGACACAAGGAGACCCCCCCCACAACACATTTTCTTCTAAGAGTTTATAGCTTTAGCTATGACATTAATGTCTTTGATCCATTTTGAGTTAGTTTTTGTATATAGCGTTAAGAGTCTAACTTCACTCTTTTGCGTGTGGATATCCATTTTCCCAGCATCATTTGTTGAGAAGACTGTCCTTTCCCCACTGAATGGTCTTGTCACCCTTGTCATCCAGACCATTAATTTGGTTTCTGCAGTTACCATTCTCTCCCTTCAGACCATCTACTCAATTTAAAAATTCTAAAGCCATGTTTGTTTTTTTTGCCCGAATCTTCATATATAATAATAAATCCTCTTTAAGAACTCTTCCCACACCCTGCTCCCCTCTGCTGTGGTCATCTTGTCCCCTCCAGCAGTTTCACGGTGCTAAGAGATTCCCATTCTGGTTATTTTGTTTTATTCTTCTTTCCAGTTACTGCGTCTCTTATGGTATGATTCGTTATTATTCTTTACCTAGTCAGAATTCACTCTTGGGTCTGCCTTTTGGAAATACTCAATTGTGGCAGTCTGAAATGGGGGACAGAGCAATTTTTGCTCTTCTAAGTTAGTGGTATGCCAGCTGGCAACCTATCAGTCACATGACCCAACACCAAGGGCAAGAAGCACTTCTGCTCTTCTGTCTCTGAGGTACAAAAGCTAGAGACTTCCCAGTCTCAGACAGCAAATTCAGTCTTTTTGTTCAGCAACCTGTAGTTCCCTGGGGGCCAGGGAGAACACCAGGTCCTTCTATTAACATTCATTACAAACCACTGTTGTCCTTTCTTTAGGGAATCTGCTGGTCTCCCTGGATGAAGAGAGATCTCTTTCCAGGATTTTGGGTGTTGCGATCTTCCTCCCTGGCTCTGCACTACTGAACTTCAGGTTTTCCTGAAGGTGTCTATGCAGTAAAGGCTTCCACTTGTAGTATACGGAGCCTGACACTTGTACAGACTTCAGATGCCACCTACCAGACCCAGCAGCTCCTCTGATCAGAAATGGCGGACGGGTTTGGATTGAAGTTGGTAAGAGAAGGCAAGAGGAATGCAAGTATTCAAGTCACTATTTCCTAGAATCCCCTCCAATGTCGAAATTGTTAATAGGCGTCTATTTGTCAAACAAAAACAAAAATGTTGCGCTGAGATTCCCAATTCCTTCATTTCTAGCCATCTGTCTTGATGGGAGATATCCAACAGGCTGCTCAAGCTTAACACAGCAAAGACATCTCTCTTAACATCCAACTCTCAAGACTGTTCTTCCTCCAGCTCCCCCCACCTTGGCACCACCGTCCCCCCACCCAGGTGCTCAAGCCAAAGATCGAGGGGTTGCTCTTGATTCTTTTCCTACCTTACTTTTCACATCCCATCTGTCTCCAAGTCTTATGGACGCTACCTATCAAAGATGCCCTGAAACCACCTGCTTCTCCTCCTCCCCACTGTGATAGCCCTGGTGCAGGCGATACTATCTTTCATATGAATTTCAGTCAGAGCTTCTTAATAGATATGGTCTTGTGAGAATGGCCAGAGAGACACTTTCCCCAGTAAAAATAAAGTTCAAACACTATAGAAATGTTGGATGTACTGTAAAAGAACTTCTAAAACCCCGAATCAGCTGAAAGTAAGTTGTCAGTCTGGTGCTCCACGCCCATCTCACACTTCACTGTGTATTTCTTTGTCACAAGGACATCCTCCTACATACTCAGGAGGCAACACTCAAAATCAGGAAATTAGTATTAGCGCGATCACACCTAGTCCTCCAGCCCCGTTCCACTCTCTCTAATTGTCCTGATCACGTTCTTCATAGCTAAAGGCCAGTCTAGACTCTAGACCAATCCTCAGTCTTTCCTTGACCTTCTTGACCTTGACATTGTAAAATATCCCTCAGTCTGCATTTGTTTGAGGTTTCTTCAAGCTTAGATGACATTAGGAATGTCAGCAAAGTGATGCTGAATTCTCACCGGCTCCTACAAGGTGACACATGATTTCATCTTGTCCTATTACTGATGTTCACTGTGACACTTCAAGCTGCTAAGCTTCTGTACTGTCAGATTATTCCAAGTATTTTGTATTTCTGAGTTACTTTTTGTATTTCAGTCCTCTGTATTTTGTGGGGAGGTACTATGAAACTGTAAATACCTCATTTCTCTTTAAATTTTTAATGTACAAGTGCCTGGACTTGGGGTTTCCTATTTTGTTAAATTTTATTCAATTCATTGGGTTATACCTCATTACTATCATTATTGATTTTGATGCTAAAACTATCCTCTGTGCAAACAGAAGGAGTCTGTTTCAGATGGCCCCTGGGTCCTTCTGATATGTCCTTATCATTCTTTGAACCTCTCCTTACTGTCAGGTACAATACAATATTCCAGGATTATCTTGTACTTTTTCTTTTTTTTTTTTTTTTAATATTTTATTTATTTATTTGACAGAGAGAGAGAGATCAGAGAGAGGCAGAGAGGCAGAGAGGCAGGCAGGGTGAGGGGGAGAACAGGCTCCCGATGCATGGCCCAATCCCAGGACCCTGAGATCATGACCTGAGCCGAAGGCAGAGGCTTAACCCACTGAGCCACCCAGGCGCCCTCTTGTACTTTTTCTAGTTTAGCCTTAGAATCTACCTCTTCTTCAAGGAGCCCTCATTCCCTTTTAGTGGAAGATGGTATTTAGAAGCTAAGATTTAATGTGCCTGGCTAGCTCAGTCGGTAGAGCATGAGACTCTTAGAAGCCAAGATTTGGGGGTGCTTGTTGCTGTTGGGGTACTGCTGTTCTCAGGTCCTCTCAATGAAAAGAACTAGGAAATATATGCATATTATATACATACATGTATATCTGTAACATACATTTATACCACATATATACATACATTTATATTGATATTTCTACATCTCTGTATTGAAAATCATGAGTTCATACTGACACATCTAATCTAATTCTGGTCCAATAATAGAGTTTATTCTATTTTGCTTCCCTTTCATATTTGTAGCACTCTTTTCTGAAAGTAAGAAACATGGCTTCAGGGGTGCCTGGGTGACTCAGTGTGTTAAATGTCTACCTTTGGCCCAAGTCATGATCCGGGGAGCCTGGGATCGATCCCTGAGTTGGGCTCCCTGCTTGGTGGTGAGTCTGCTTCTCCCTCTCCCTCTGTCTCTGCCCCTGCTTATGTTTCTCTCTCTCTCACATAAATAAATAAAATCTTTAAAAAAAAAACCAGAAAAAAAGAAATGCGGCTTCTATTTTCCTTATGTATCTTTGACCAATCCCCTTCCCATCTCTGCTCTCAGTCCTTCCCCACGTAGATGCCTACTTCTCCTGGTTCAGCTCTGGACTCCCCATTCTGAGCTGCCTGCGGCTGCCCCGCCCCCTCCACCCCACATGGCTACCCTCCTCACCTTGCAGGGGACCCTACCACCACACCAGAGTGGCTGCCTGCACAACAAGCTTTTCATCCTGCTCGGGCTCTGACTCCTGACTCTGCATCACCCCCCGCAAATGACACCAGCCTCACAACACTGGGGCTCTGAGAACCTCGCAATGGGCTGTGATGGTTCCCCACCCCCACCACCTTGCCACAAGGTGGATGCCTACCTTACTCCACCAACTTACTGGTTTTGAGACTAGATTCTTAGGGAAGGGAAGCAGAAGAGAATGATTTGTAAAAAAAACCAAAAAACAAAAAACAAACATGTAGCTTCTTTGCTCAAAATTCTCTAATGGTTTTCCATCACACTTAAAATCCAAACAACCTACCTAGGGCTTTAAAGGCCTACACAATATGATCTCTGTCTACCTCTTAAATCTCCTTCTGTACCATTCTCCCCCTTGCGCACTCTGCTCTGGGCACGTCGGCCTTGAATATTCAAGCTCACTCCTACCTGACAGCCTTTGTACTAGCTGTTCCCTCTGCCTGCATCCCTGACCATCAATCGAATAACTACTCGGCTCCTCTCTCTGATTACCCCATTTGAGTTATATTTATACAGTAGTTGCTCTTATCTGGTATTTTCTTGTTTACCTGTTTTTCTCTATCCGCTAAAACCTAAGTAAGTTCCAGGAGATTTGGTCCCTACTTACTCAGTGCTGTATCTCTAGCCTCTGGTGAATGAATGCAAGTGTAAAAAGCAAGGATCTATGAGAGCCACCTCCTGGGAGGCAAGCGATGACACTGAGTGGTCCCTGCGCACTTTCTCATCAGTGCAGTGCTGAACACTGCCTGCCTCCTTTAACTCTGACCTGTACGCAGCTACCACTCGTACAGCCTCAGCCACTGCAATTACTGTCATGGGTCACACCCCCATTACCTGTGTCAGAGCTTGGATGCTTGTGTTGATATCACCACTGGCTACCTGGGAGATAATAAAATTGATTGTGGATGCTGTATTGCTGTGCATGTCATCGAAGTGTGGAGAAACAGCCCGGATTCTAGAGAGCAGAGCCAAGGGAAAAAAAAAAATCAATCCTTGTTACAAGACATCCCAAGCAAGCTGGAATTATGCAGTTCTCCGCTAGCTCCAGGCCTGAGTAAAGAACTGTCACCAGTCACACAGTAATCAGTTCTAAAAAGTTCCAACTGCACAGAAAACCCCTTCCACGTTTGCACCCTCATGATCGTGCAATGCTGACACTTAACTGAAAGAGATTAACTTACTTGGGTTCAGGAATAAGGACCGGTTCAAAAATGTCATCCAGTTTGTGCTGAACAAGCTCTGGCATTTCACATCGGACTGTACCATTGTCATTCTCAATCTCGTCTAGGTCCAGCTGGAATTCTCGGCGCACCATCTGGGCTGCCTCAGGATGCCCACTCATGCTTCGGGCTTGGCTAAGGGAAGCAAAAGAAGGCTCCTGAACTAGAGAGACTTCTGAACCGAAGAACAAGAGTCACACTGCCAGCTGCCCCAAAGCTTCAAGACAGATGTTCAACTTCTGGTTTCAGCCCCCCTGAATGATTTAAGTCCTCGAGCCTAAGCAGGTGCCTTCAATGGGGAACAACTCCGGTTCCTAAATACTCTCAGAGTAGATCATTTTACGGTAATAAATTTATAGTATCGTATTTACAGTATTTATGATTGTATTTATACTACCTTCCAGATTGTAAGTGTTCTCTCTAGTTTACCAAAGCCAACAAACCTTGTACTGATATTCCAAATGGGGCAGAAAACAATGTAATATACTGACTCAAAGCTTTCTACTTGGACAAAAATTTAAGAAAAATCTACTCTGACTGGTTCTTTTCTGCCAAATTAACCAGTGTTTTAAGTTTTTCTCATCATAAGCATTCTTCCAAATATTAGTTTGGTACATTTTAGATGTTGAGGGTCAGTCACCTCTTTTTAGGAATAGAAACACTCACTCTTGACAGGTCAGGGCCAGCATTACATCCAAACAATAGATATTTAAAGTTTCCAATTCAAACTGGTTAACGTTAGATATCGGACATAGCCCAAATTAGAGCTGTCTTGCTCAGAAGGTAGTATTTTGAGTCCCTATACCAATTCTGGGCTGCATGCATTTTACTTATTAGCTTTATCTGAAGACTAGGAACCTGAGCATGGCCAGGTATCACACAAGGACAAAGGCGAACCAGTAATTTCACCACATGACATTGAGTTGCCCCCTCTGCTAACCAGTGGACTTCTGGGGAAGGCTTGGTTCATGGGATACTGATGGATGCCCTCTAACCTGCTTAGAGTTATAAACTCTAAACCAATCACCCTCCAGAGGGGATGAATCCAAGTCAGAAGTTAGAAAGATATAAGAGCCCTGCTAATGAGAAATTAGCAGTCAGTACTTACATCCTATAAGTGCGATACATAATTCTGTCCACGGAAAAGCAGTGAAAGAAGGCACAAGACTATTTAGAAGTGGTTTTGAGACAAAGACAAAGACAATGAAGACTGAAGGATTAAACATTTGGCTACAAGACATTTCTCCAGACACTCTGGCATGCATGGTAATGGCTACAGGAACTCAAGATTATGTTACAGGATAAGCATTAAGCACACGAGGCAAAGGCCACTTGAGATGTTCTCAGACCACTGTCTCCATCTACATACTTGAGTTTGGAGGACATGTCTTCGGCTGGTCCCTTGCGCAGCATGTTGGCGTTGGAGTTTACGCTCTGTGTGCGCGGAGGTTTCTCCTCCATCTGTTTCACTGGGGCAGCCGAAGGCCTCTTTGCTGACCGCTTAATCCTCTCCTCGAGCATGCTCATATCCTTTTCAGAGAGCTGTAAAATGAAGCCGAATTATACTTATTAGAACGCCCCTCTACCACAATATGAGGAGAATTAAAAACCTAATTGGAAAGCCCAGAGTCAATCCATTCATATATTGAAGCAAGCAGAACCTAATATGTTGGGATATGTTTATTTTCAAAACACTAGCTACATTTAAAATAAACTATTGTTAAAACCTGATAATTAGAGAATCTATGAAAGAAGGCAAGGATACGAAAGGAAAAGCTATTAGTAACTACAAATGAAAAGGTCAAAGATTAAATGACGCTTCCTCAGGTTTGCTCTGTCAGCACTAACTACGTGAGCGAAAGGAAAGAAGCTTTCCTGCTGATCATCTGTAAAATTCCCATCTGTTTTATCTCCTTCACTGACCTGTAGTGAGGATGTAAACAGATTAGTACAGGAAAAGATGTATAAAAACCGTGTAAATATATGTAATACTCGGAGGTCACTGGAGGGAAGGCCTGAGGTGCAACCACAAGTGGCCGGGTCAAAGTCGGCAATCAGAAGCAGCACGCGATGGGTCTGCAGAGTCTGGCTCATGGCTCTTCTCATCTGACAGATGCCAGAATCTACATTATATATGTGAGTATCTATTCACTAAAAACTAAACGTGCTGAAAATTATAGAGCAGATTTCTAGGCAGAATCTAAGTCTCAGACTAGCTCAGGTTATGATTCAAAAACAGTTCTTGTTTCTAAAGCAAATGGTATGAATAGAAGGTACAGAGAAGAAAATGTGGTTTCCAGTAAGACAGAGCATAAATGTCCTACAACAATCAGACACCCTCAGGGGTTCATCTGAACTCTAGGACACACGGATGGGTTCAGTTTATAATACAAAGTGGTAAAAACTGAGCTAGAGTTGCAATGGTATGCAAGTCACAACACGCTGAAATGTTCAGAGCAAAGGCACTCACAGTTCCAATGAGCTTGAACACCTGATCCCCATGCACGTTGTACACGGTGACGATGGTATTGAGGGCAGCATTGCGCACAGCGTTGTCACGGTCTCCTATGTGAATCGCGATCTCCTTTAAGGCTTTCCCTGGGGTTGGTTGGCAAACGTTCATGCCATAGGACTCGACCAGACACCCCAGTTCTTCCAGGCACTCTGATGGGGGAGAAAGGTTAGATTAATGAGACCCAAGACACATTCGGCTTAGAGACCTATCTTTACTAGATACATTTTGCTGGGCATACGTGAAGAGCTATGATCTTATTCTGGCTCTGCCTAGCATTTTTCCTTGTTTACTGCCTTCTGATAAAACATACAACCAAATAATACTGTCCCAGCAAGTGCTCCTGGAAGAAAGGGATGCCTGTGAGTCAGATGGCCCCTGTGCACTTGATTTTGTCACCAGGGTGGTACTGAGTGGTGCCCGTATCACCTTATACTGGCTCCACCAGTGTGCAACTCATCACTCTCACAGTCCAACTGGAAGGCTGGAATCAACCATGCCGACAATGAAGAAATGTCCTTGGTTCATCTACAAACTATTTCTTTTAGAGGTCACTGCTGCACAGACTCATGCCTCAGTTTAAATTGTTGCTTCACCTGCTCTTTGCTTAGAGTTTTTGGATTTGGTTCCTTCCATGATGAAGGGGAACATCTTGCTGGCTGGGTAGACAAGGCACATCCGGTTCAGGATGGCACGGACATCTTTACGAATGACATCCTTTGGTTCTCCAACCTAGTCGACAAGAAAATAATGATTGAGGCAGTTCCTGACTGACAAAGTGTTGTCCTATGCATCCCACATCTTGGGAGAACAGGGGCATGGAAATGAACAGGGGAAGGTATCATCGCAGAATAAATGGAAAAGGGAGAGGGAATAAAGGATGGGAACGGAGGTCAGCTGGGAAGTTGGGCAGTCTGCCAGAGTGAGAATGACACATTACCTTGAGGATGAGATAGGGGATGAAGGAAGATGCTTCATTCTCAGTAAGATGATACTCTTCCTCACTTAGCAGGGTGAAGAGCAATTTTAAATATTCTAGGGCTTTCATCAGGACGCTTGTATTGGTGTCAAAAAACCGCAGGGTAAGCCACTTTAAGATAAGATCCAGGCAACCAATAACACCCTCTTTTTCACTCTCCAAGTGCTTAAAACAAAAGACAAATAAGACCGTATAAAAATTTAAGTTCTAGATTTTACTGGAGTCCAAGAAAAAAATAGTAGATTTTTAAGATTCTATTTAAGACCTAAAATTATGACAGTCATTTATTCTATCAAATAATACAACAGCTCTAAAGCCAAAGAATATGGTATATTCTGGTTCCTTCTCAAGTCACGTTAACTTCTGGTTATTTCACAAGGCTTAGTATTTTTATGGATCTGAGGTACACGTGTACTTATCTACTGGAAACCTACATCAACCATGACAGCAAGGGCTTTATTATGATGCTGAAAGTCTGAGTGAAACATCTCATCTTGTAACCACTTAGCCACACAGCTAGACATCTGGGTCTTTAGTTGCTCAATGTATTCATCCCGTGGAGTAGTAAAATTCCACTTCAGCACCTGAAAAAAACCAGGGAAAGGGGACTATAAGGTGTTCAACTGAAATGAGGTAGAGAATTCTATTTAAAGCTGCTGCAAAAATCAATGTAAGGATATTTTAAAATTTGACAAGATTAATTTGTAATTAAATATGAATGCAAAATGTATTAGCGAGCAGTCATACTTTTGGAAGCTTAACTCTTAACATCTTCTAGGAATAGAATATTCAGCAATTCTCACTAGAAAAATCAATGCTCTATTATTGTATAACACAGTGATACTATTGGTACAATTTTAATAAAGGGAAAATTTGTAATATCTATCAAAATTAAATATGTACATACATTCTAGTAGGAGTTTAATAAAGATACATTCACATATATGCACAAGTACCTACATTCAAAGATGCTCAGGGCAAAATAGTTTATAATAGTGAAAGACTAGAAGCAACCTAAATGTTTATATTATGGGCTGGGGATAAAGACAGGTACATACACGTGATGTACCAATAAAGAGAATAAATGTATATATGCATGCAGTCATGTATTGACTATTAAAATATTTCAAACATCATTAAAAGAAAAAAGCAAAATACAGAACAAAGAGTATAACACGTTCCCCTGTGTGTGAAAAGCGCTACACATTTATACATCTATGACTGTATAGTATGAAATAGTCATACTTCTGGAGTAATACACAAAAACACTGGTAATAATATCTTCCCTGTGGAGGGAGATTAGAGGGAGACATGCCTCTTATACTATACTCTGCACTTTTCATACTGCTTGTTTTTTATTTTTTAAACAATGTATTTTGACAAAAAATTTAACTGCCTAATAATACCAAAATAATATAAAAAGAGAAATGACTGAATTAGACAGTCACCAGATATGTCTTTTGAGGTATCAGGTACAAAAAGGATTAAACAAGTAGCCTACTACAAATGTGTAGTTGATAAAAATCAATGAATATTTTCCATTTTATGATTATAAAAATTAAAACAACTTCGGTTTCCATTTGGAAGAAGAACAGGCAATAGCTCTATTCTATAGTTCCTTTTGCAGGAAATAATGCTCCCATAAACCTAAGAGAAACAAGCTATAGTTTATAAGCAAAGATTCAGTTCATTATTAGGTATTTCAATAATGAAATGAATTCCAGACATTCTTGATTACAAAACAAAACAATAATTACAAAACAAAACAGAAAGCAAAAAATTCCTGAGAGTTCTTGTCCCTTACTTACCTTTAAACCTTTTTCATCTTTCATTCTTTGTTCTTTTCCATTTGGAACAACAATGAAAATAGGACCAGATTTGTCTTCATCCTCCTTTAAGCTGGTTTTGCTGGGCACTTTCTTTCCTTGTGCACTCTACAGCCAAGGTTCAGGGAACGCTGGTTAGCTAGGATACTAGTCCTTGGGAATATGATGTTATTGCCCGGTAAGCGGGCTCTCTATAAAACAGACACTATCAAAATTGTATTCCCCATGAAAGAAACAGATGAGCCACAGAATCTTGCACATACTATGCTTTTGCACATTTCCAGAACTGTGTGTTTGTTTGCTTGTTTCTTCTTTTTTTTTTTTTAAGTGACTCTATGCCCAAAATGGGGCTTGAACTCATGACCCTGAGATTAAGCTCTGAGCAGAGATCAAGAGTCAGATGCTTAACTGACTGAGCCACCTAGGTGCCCCACCAAAATTTTTTTTTGAGAGGGAGCATGAGCCGATGTGTGTGTGTGTGTTGGGGTGGAGGGGGAGTAGAGAGATAGAGGGAGAGAATCCTTTTTTTTTTTTTTTTTGAAGATTTTATTTATTTATTTGACAGACAGAGATCACAAGTAGGCAAAGAGGCAGGCAGAGAAAGAGGAAGGGAAGCAGGCTCCCTGCTGAGCAGAGAGTCCGATGCGGGGTTCGATCCCAGGACCCTGAGATCATGACCTGAGCCAAAGGCAGGGGCTTTAACCCACTGAGCCATCCAGGTGCCACCCCCCCCCCTTTTTTTTTTAAGATTTTATTTATTTATTTGGCAGACAGATCACAAGTAGGCAGAGAGGCAGGCAGAGAGAGAGAAGGGAGGAAGCAGGCTCCCCGCTGAGCAGAGAACCTGATGAAGGCTCGATCCCAGGACCCTGGGATCATGACCCGAGCCGAAGGCAGAGCCACTGAGCCACCCAGGCATCCCGAGAACAGAATCTTTAAGCAGTCTCGGAGCACGACATAGGGCTCAGTCTCACAACAAAGACTAAAACCTGAGCTGAAATCAAGAGTTGGATGCCCAACTAACTGAACCACCCAGGGGCTCCCAGAAATGTTTTTAATATATTCTCAAGTAACTGTGGGTTACCTTGGGTTGGCATGTAATGTAGGTGGAAAAACTCTATTATAATGTCATTGATCTGGGTCATAGACTCTTTGTTTACTGGACAGCTTTTAAAAAAAGAAAAAGATTTTATTTATCTCTTTGACGGGGGGGGGGTGGAGCACAAGCATGGGGAGGAGCAGGCAGAGGGAGAGGGAGAAGCAGACTTCCCACTGAGCAGGGAGCCCAACATGGGGCTTGATCCCAAGACCCTGGGATCATGACTTGAGCCCAAAGCAGACACTTACCCGACTGAGCCACCCAGGCGCCCCTGGATAGCTCTCTTTCTTAAAATCTTCAACACCATTTACAGCTTTCCATATTATTGACATTTTGAATAGCATTTACATGTTTTAGTCAAGAAAGCTTTTCTGCCTCTCTGCATATAAAATGTATCTCTATCACATCATTATAACTGGAGATGCTCTGAACCTGTTTCTAGAGAAACTTGCCCAAGACCTTTTAAAGAATTATTAAAGTGGTTTTTGAAAATAATCTGAAATTTTGAATCTTTATATCAGACGGAAAGAAAATAGCGAACACTCAGAATATGTATTTAAAGTAATACTTGAGGGGCGCCTGGGTGGCTCAGTGGGTTAAAGCCTCTGCGTCTGGCTCAGGTCATGATCCCAGGGTTCTGGGATCGAGCCCCCCATCGGGCTCTCTGCTCGGGAGGGAGCCTGCTTCCTCCTCTCTCTGCCTGCCCCTCTGCCTACTTGTGATCTCTGTCAAACAAATAAATAAAATCTTTAAAAAAAATAAAGTAATACTTGACTGGGATCATTATTACTTATTAATATAAATGCAGCAAGAGCCTGTTATTTCTAGTAGGCCAGAATTTCTTTCTAGTTCAAACACTGAAGTCATTCAGTTAAAACAAGTGTGAGATCATTTATGTGCAACTGTTTCGTAAACTGCAAAAGACTGGGGAAAAAAGTAAAGCATTAAGAACAGAGTCAAAAATACTTCAAAGCACTTGTGATCAAATACTAAAATAAGCACTTGTTAAATTTGGGATGAGGACAGTGGGGAGGACAGGAAAAGAACAGCTTCCACTGGACAGTTTAGAAGATAATTATCTATTTAAAGTAATACTGAATTAAAGGACCATGCATAGGGAAGGAAACAAATAACTAATCCTCAAACGAATGGCCAGCATGCCCACTGTATATGAGCATATAATAATAAATGTACTGGGGCCGCCTGGGTGGCTCAGTCTGTTAAGAACCAACTTTTGGTTTCAACTCAGGTCATGACCTCACAGATCATGAGACGGAGCCCTGCGTCAGGCTCTGCACTCAGCAAGGAGTCTGCTTGAGGATTCTCCCCCTCTGCCGCTCCCCTGGCTTGGGCTCACTTTCTCTTTCTCTCTCAAATAAATGAATCTTT
>NW_019154106.1:16915637-16922391 GCF_002288905.1 Enhydra lutris kenyoni | reverse complement strand
AAAAGAAAAGAAAAGAAAAGAAAAGAAAAGAAAAGAAAAGAAAAGAAAAGAAAAGAAAAGAAAAGAAAAGGAATAGGGGCACACCTGGGTGGCTCAACTGGTTAAGTGCCTGCCTTTGGCTCAGATCATAATTCCAGGGTTCTGGAATCAAGCCCCACATTGGGCTCCCTACACAGTGGGCAGCCCGCTTCTCCCTCTGCCTCTGCCCCTCCTCCCTGCTCGTGCTCTCACTCACGCCCTCTCTCTCTCAGATAAACGAAACCTTAAAAAAAGAATAGTAATGCTCTTTCAGACATAATATGATCTCTCCTAATAGAGTGACCCGATGTATAAAACACACTTAAGAGCAATTCTGCATGTAAGTATGCAGAGCTAACATACCTTTGCTTTAGAGGAAACTCCTAGAGCTTTGGCCTTTTTCGGATCAGGCTTGGTTTCTACAGTACTGGAAACAGAATCTTCAACAGGTGCTTTGAGGAAAAAAGGCATCTACTATAAATATAAACTCTAACTAACATCACTTTATTCTGAGCAGGTTAAATACATAATGATGTGAAAACCTAGTTTTAAATGTCAATTTAGAAAGTATTTCCAATTAGATTTTTTTCCTAATCTTTTTTTTCCTGCCTGAATTCCTTTTTAAGCATAACCCTAAGACATTAACTCAATAAATCTACATCTACTTTGCCAACAGTTAAGTCGAGGTTTTAAATTAAATAAATTATTAAATTATTAATTAAATTATTTTCTAAATAATTAAAAAAAACCCCTTTTTCCTAGATTGATACTTCCTTGGGGGGGGGTTTACAATCTTTGACGCTCAGTATTTACCATATAGCAGGATTCCTATAGATATTATAATCGAATAAATCCTTTGATACCAACAGTCTTAAACATGTACAATTTCTACCTCTATAGCATCAATAGTTTTGTATCCCACTAAGGAGAATAATATTTTATTTATTAAGCAGTAGGTCTAGAGAAATAGTAGTTATAGACTAGAGTTTTATTTATACGTGATGGAATTATAACATTAGGGTGAAAAAATCAAGACTTTTCTCTAAAGGATTAGCAAATATTAGAACGGATCAGCAAACAGGCATTGCAGTAGAAGGAGAACCCATCTGGGAATGAAGAAGAGGAATTCTATGCTGGTTTAGACTGACTGGCTGTCCCTGTGCCAGTAACTTAATCTTTTGGGTTTCCTTGTCTCTTAATAAAAGGATTAGACTAGATGGTCCCAGTTTCCCCCCTCTAACTATAATATCCAATAGCAGAAAATGTGTGGAAACCTTAAAAATAGGATGGAACACTCATTTTCTGGAGTATTTCAATGTGCTATTCCGAAATTCCTTTTTGGAATTGGAAACCAAATTAAGCATCTTTATACCTTCATCACAATTCCTGGCCTAAAACTTTACAAATATGTTTGTAGTAGAAGGGTAGGGAGGGAGGGAGGGAGGAAAGATGATGGGAGGGCCTAGGATCTCAGCTGTTTGGAAATACAATAAGAAATGAAGGCTCTCTTTCTTTTCAGAGTTCCCCTGGGCTACTTTCTTCCCCCTTAACCATCTCAAAACAGAGTTACCTGAAGCTGGCTGGAATTTGGCTGGAGCTGACCCTCCCATTGGTTTGGAAGTTGCTTTAGCAGATGCAGCAGGCTTGGCTGGCATGTTAGCTTTGGCTTTCTCTAGCATGGCCAATACCTGATCTTTAGAAGTTGGCTAGGGAGACAACACAACAGGCAAAGTGAGATGCCACATACATGATACACTCATACTATGCTTACTAACAGAGCTGCTGTTAAACACATTACTGAGCACCTAGTTTTGAAATACCTATGAAGTAAGGGAGGCGGCACACAGTGCAAGAGAAGTAACACACATTATGAAGTCATACTAAATTAACTACCATTCTAGAAGGTCACAACTTTTGCCCCTGCAGAGTCAAGTTCTTGGGAGTTCAACATATTTTTGCTCTCACTGGGATTTCAAGTGAGACTCCTAGGAGGTAATATGATCTCTTGCCTATATATACTCATGTTCAATATTTTTCTAATGGCTTTTAACAGCAGCAACCACAAGAAGTAGTACCTTTAATTTCCCTGTAGCCTTGGCCATTTTCTCATATCCCAGATGCATCATGAAGAATGGCAAGGCATCTTGGGCCTTCTTCCGCACATCTCCATTGCGATCCTCTAGGCACGAGTAGAGATGAGGAACACAAAGGATAAGGTCTGTGGGGGTGGAACGAAGAGTCGGGAGTTTCTCAGCCAGCCAGCCCAGAAGCTGCCAAAAGAAATAAAGACCGGTTACACACTTCAAGTGGAAAATTATTACTTATAATCTTAGGCTTAATGATTGCATCAGTACCACACACTACAACTTTCCAATATAAAATCAGTAATTTTCACTGTTCAAGAACAATGCTATATTTAAATGATATATGCAAAGATGACTATTTTCTTTAAGATAAGGACATGGTTCCTTGGACCACACTTGGGTATTAAACTACAAAGCTTTAATAGTTCTTAATGCATTTTACAGATGAAAATCTTTCCCTTATCTTTTAAAAAAATTCTAATTACTCAGCTAGAGAAGATGTAGAACATTTATTTGATCAGGAGAGGACAAATTCTGCCAGAACTTGTTTTCAGCCCCATATTGACAGTTTTTCTCTATTCCCCCCAAATAATTCATATCTGTATTTATTTTTTTATTTTTTTTTAATTTTTAAACTTTTTTTTCTTTTTAAGATTTTATTTATTTGATAGAGAGAGAGCACGTGGGAGCACAGGCAGAGTGTCAGGCAGAGGCAGAGGGAGAAGCAGGCTCCCTGCCGAACAAGGAGCCCGATGTGGGACTCGATCCCAGGACCCCGGGATCATGACCTGAGCCGAAGGCAGCTGCTTAACCAACTGAGCCACCCAGGCGTCCCATCTGTATTTATTTTTTAATTGAAGTTTTTTTTTTAAAGATTTTTATTTATTTGAGAGAGAGAGAGAGTGAGAGAGAACATGAGAGGGGAGAACGTCAGAGGGAGAAGCAGACCTCCCATGGAGCTGGGAGCCTGACGCGGGACTTGAACCCGGGATGCCAGGATTATGACCTGAGCCAAAGGCAGTTGCTCAACCAGCTGAGCTACCCAGGCACCCTTAATTGAAGTTTTATTTGAGATAACTGTAGTCACATGGAGTTATAGGAAATAATACAGAGATCCCACGTACTCAGTTTTCTCTAACAGTAGCACTTTATAAAATTATACTATAGTATCACAACCAGGATACTGACATTGATACAATCCACTGATCCTGTTCAGACTGCCCAGCTTTGCCGTTCTCATTTGTGTCTGTGCCTATATTTAGTTCTACGATTTTATCACACATGTGTTACTACATCTGACACCACAGTTAAGATTTTAAACGGTTCCATTGCAAGGATCCCTCATATTGCCTCCTCTATAACCACAGGCATCTCCCTTATCCCATTCCAATCCCTGATAACTACTAATCTGTTCTCCATTTCTAAAATTTTGTCATTTTATTTTATTTTTTTAAAAAGATTTTATTTACGTATTTGACAGAAAGAGAGACAGTGAGAGAGGGAACACAAGCAGGGGGAGTGGAAGAGGGAGAAACAGGCTCCCCGCGGAGCAGGGAGCCTGATGTGGGGCTCGATTCCAGGACCCTGGGATCATGATCTGAGCTGAAGGCAGACGCTTAATGACTGAGCCACCCAGGAACCCCTAAAATTTTGTCATTTTAAACATACTCCACAAATGGAATCATATGGTATATAATTGTTTGGAGCTGGGTTTTGCCACTCAACATAATTCCTTGGAGATTTATCTCAACTATTGCTTGTTATCAGTGAATCTTTTAATCCTAAATAGTATTACCATATGGACATATGAAGGATATTTGGGCTGTTACCACTTTTTGGCTATCATGAATGAACCTGCTATGAACATTTGTGTATAGATTCTTTTGCAGACAGAAATTTCCATTTTTATGGACTAAATGCACAAGATCACAATTGCTGGGTCATATAGTAATTGTAAGTTCAGTTTGGGGGTTTATAAAAAAAGATTTATGGGGCGCCTGGGTGCTCAGTGGGTTAAAGCCTCTGCCTTCGCTCGGGTCATGATCCCGGGGTCCTGGGATCGAGCCGCACATCGGGCTCTCTGCTCAGCAGGGAGCCTGCTTCCCTCCTCCCTCCCTGCCTGCCTCTCTGCCTGCTTGTGGTCTCTGTCTGTCAAATGAATAAAAAATCTTAAAAAAAAAAAAAAAGATTTATTTACTTTAGAAAGAGAGAGAGGGCACGCTCATGTGAGTGGGGAGTGAAGCAGAGGGAAAGGGGGTGGGGGGAGAGAGAGAGAGAGAATCCCAGACTGCCCAATGAGCCCAGAACTTGACAGGGAGCTCAGTCTCATGACCTTGAGATCATGACCTGAGCCGAAATCAAGAGTTGGACACTTACTGACTGAGCCACCCAGACGCCCTGTACATGTTTAGTTTTGAAAGAAACTGCCAAACTCTTTCTTAGAGTGGTTGTACCATTTTATATTTCCTCCAGCAGAGTGTTCAAATTTCTCCACCTCCCTGCCAGCATTTGGTGTTAAAATTATTTTTTTATTCCAGTAATTCTGATAGCTGTAGAGTGATGTGTCACTGTAGTTTTAATTTGCATTTCCTGTATGGCTAATCATATCGAACGTCTATGGGCTGGCTTATTTGCCACCTGCATATCCTCTTCAGTGAAACATCTGTTCATGTCTTTTGCCCATTTTTTTTTTTTTTAAAGTAGGCTCTATGCCTAAGACGGAACTCCAAACTCATGACCCTGAGATCAAGAGTCGTATGCTCCACCCACCAACTGATCCAGCTGGGTGCCCCATCTTTTGCCGATCTTTTTTTTTGGTTTTGAAAAAAAAAATTTTTTTTTTTAAGATTTTATTTATTTATTTGTCAGAGAGAGAGAGAGCACAAGCAGGGGGAGTAGCAGGCAGAGGGAGAGGCAAGCAGAGGGAGAAGCAGGTTTCCTGCTGAGCAAGGAGCCCAATGCAGGACTCAATCCCAGGACCCCCGGATTGTGACCTAAGCTAAAGACAGACACTTAACCGACTGAGCCACCCAGGCGTTCCGAGAATTCTTTACAAATTTTATATAACGTTTATCAGATACTGAGTTAGAAAATACTTTCTCCTGTGGTGTAGCTGCCTTTTCCTCATTTTCACATGGTCTTTTGCAGAGCAGAAGTTCTTAATTTTTATGAGGTCCAATTTATCAATTTTTTCCATCAAAGGGATTGTGGTTTTGGTGTCAAGTCTAAGAATTCTTTGCCTGAAGAATTTCTATATCCTGAAGTTTTTCACCGATATTATCTTTAAAAGTTCTATAGTTTTGGGGCACCTGGGTGGCTCAGTTGGTTAAGCATCCAACTCTTGATTTCAGCTCAGGTCTTGATCTCAGGATCATGAGTTCAAACCCCACCGTGAAAAAATAAGTAAAATAAAAGTTCTATAATTTTATAGTCTACATTTAGTTCATGATCCATTTTGAGTTAATATTTGAATAGGATGGAAGGTTTAGGTTGAGGTTCAGTGTTTTATCTACAGATGTCTAAAGGTCTAGAGTTGTTTGTTGAAAAGGCTAGCCTTCCAACACTAAATTATTTTGGTAATTTTGTCAAAAACCAGTTGATCATATTTGTGTGGGTCTATTTCTGGGTTTCTCTTCAGTTCCACTAACCTGGGTCTGTCCTCCACCTCCCAATCCCATGTAAGTTTCCTGATTATGTTAGCAATATCTAAGTCTTAATATAGGGTAGAGTGATTATTTCCATGTTTTTCTTCTTTGTCAGGACTGTTTTAGCTAGAATATAAATCTTAGAATAAGCCTGCCTTTGTCTACAAAAAAACTTGCTGCAATTTTGATGGAATTACATTAAACCTATAGATCGATTTGGGGAGAGCTGACATCTCTACTACATTGAGTCTTCTTATCAACAACCACAGCATGTCTCTCCAACTCTTTAGGTCTTCCTTGGACTCTTTTATCAACATTTTGTAATTTTTAATATACATATTCTATATTTTCTTTGCTAAGTGTACATATAAGGATTTCATTTTCTTTGGTGTAATTGTAAATTGTTTGTTTCCATATGTTCACTGTATTATAAAGAAACGTGATTGATTTGGGGTGTTAATTTTATATCCTGCAATCTTACTGAACTCATTTATTAGTTCTAGGAGTTTACTTGTAGATTCCTTGGGATTTTCTATGTAGACAGCCATGTTACTGGCCATTAGGGATAGTTTTACTTTTCTTTTTCCAAACTGTTTTTCATATCTTTTTCTTGCCTTACTGCAGGGACTAGAACTTCCCATATTATGCTAACTAATAGTGGTGAAACGGACATTGCTCCCAACCTAGGATGAATGCATCCAGTCTTTCAGCATGCTAAATATAAGTATGACATTATCCATAGAGGTTTTTTGTAGGTGGTCTCTTTTATTTATTTTTTTAAAAAATTTAAAAAGATTTTATTTATTATTTATTTGACAGAGAGAGACACAGCGAGAGAGGGAACATAAGCAGGGGAAGTAGGAGAGGGAGAAGCAGACTTCCTGCCAAGCAGGGAGCCTGATGTGGGGCTTGATCCCAGGACTCTGGGATCATGACCTGAGCTGAAGGCAGATGCTTAACAACTAAGCCACCCAGGTGCCCTGTAGGTGGGGTTTTTTTTTTTTTTTT